>NC_089217.1:14488619-14788619 GCF_963930695.1 Labrus bergylta | reverse complement strand
GAGGGTGCAATGCAACCTATTGTACCAACTCGTAGAAGCGGGCCTGGTCCTGCCTCTGATTAGGCAAATATCCAATCATAGATTTAGATTTTGGGGTGGCCAATCAGATTTCAAGGGGGGCCCATGCTGCCCCTGGCCGACCATCTGAACACGCCCCTGCCTATGTGAATCCCACAATTTAAAAAAACATGCTGCAAATATTTAATATTTAATATTTAATAGATTCGATCTTAGATGATTTCTGTACGTAGTTAAGCAGGAACATAAAGTTTCATAAATCTTGTGTAACTGAAACACTCAGCGAGTGACTTCTAATATACACCAACCTGAGATAAGCACTTTGGTAAATGTGTGGTTCCTTTCAGTGACTGGCTTCATTAAATAAAGATGTGTATAAAACAGCTCATTAAGTCCCAGAAGAAAAACATGACAAACACGTTTTCATCCGACAACACAGAAATGAGAGCAACGTTTGCGTGTTTGTGCATAATTAAGAGATCAAACTCATTTGTAATCTTAATTTCTCACAACACGAGAGACAGATGACTGTACAAGAAACACGGCAAACTCTGGTGCGGTACAGTCCGCTTGTTGCTTATTAAGGTCTGTCATTTCTGTGTGGAGAAAAAAACAACAACACGCTGAGGACAAAACAAGGACAACACGCCAAGGAGAGTTTTTGGGGAGACATAAATTTTGGCGTTTCATCAGTGGAAGCAGCCATTTTTTTTTTTTGCCCACGGCCTTGTTTGTTTTCGTTTTTACTATTATTTATTGATGTAGAATTTCATCAGGACCCAAGGACAGCTGATGCTCTGTAATTGATAACCCGATCAGGTTTCTGAATATTATATTAAATGATAGAAAAACCTGCTTCAGACTGCAAAGCTGACGCTGAAGATGAATGATTTAAGACGGTTTATTCACATATTTCTTTAAATTTTAACACTTCAGAATTAGCTCCTACTTCCGCCAGATATTTTTACTGCACAAAATTTGCACATGAACCTCAAGAATTCTCCCACCGCAGAGACTGGAGTCCACACATTTGGCCTCCCACTCAGTGTCAATAAAGCCAGAGAAAGTGTGTGTGCCTGTGACGGCACATTTTGCAGTCTTTGCATCCTGAAGCGAACTGTCCAAAATCTAACAAGAAATCCTCCTTCAGGGTGGACTTTTTTCTGCTTTAAAAAACCACTGCTGTCACCGCAACGCAGTCATTTCAGTCCACAGCATTGTGTAATTTTCTCCTCCTAAATGATAGAGATTAGGGGAATGTGTAGGCAGTCTGTAAAGTTGGAAGACAAAAGACACAGAGCTGTCCTTTCTGTCACACAAAAGCGGAATCACCTCAATAAAAACTTGCTCTCTCTCTCTCTCTCCTCCTTTGAAGCCGGCCTCTATAAATAACTTCCCTGTGGTATTACACGCAGAGAAAACCGAGCTAAGAGTGCCCTCTATGTGCAGGAGGAAGCTTTGTGCATGCAAATGTGCATACAGTCATGCAAAAAATACCCAAAGACAGACACTCAATGCACAGAATCAAGCATGTCTGACAGGTATTGAGCTGCAGCTGGAAACGTTGGCACGAGCCTGAAACATTTTCCCTTTCACCTTCCCCCTAAAGCTGCAGCACTTTTCCATACGGGCTCAATATTAAGAGCATCCGAGGTGAAACTCAGAGGGAGAGCATCACGTCACTGCTGCCCTCTCTTAAGTGCAGTGTCATCACAAGTTAAGTGGGAAGGCAGGCGAGATCAAAGCGGCAAAGCAGATCTTCACTGTCTGACTCCATCGCTGCTAAAGCCAGAGAACCCCCCCCCCCACCCACCCCCCCTCGTCACAACCCTCCCTCAGAAGCGTTTCCCCTTCTGGACTCATTATTCCCTCCAGCGTTGGATGATGCCTCGCACAGCAGTCACGCTTGTGTAACCCGTATCAAAGCGCTCCGTTTGAAGACGTGTTTGGTTATTAAGTCCATTACAGAGCTATAAAAACCCCAATTAGACGTAAAATCTGGAGACAGACTCCAAAAAATCTCCGGCCGATTTATTACAGACGGATTATGTAAAGGCTGGGTTTGTCACCTGCAGCGACTCACACTGAGACACTGAATGCATTAACAGTCGTGACATTTGAATTATAGATATCATTGGAAAGAGCTATGTCAACACACACTCAGATACGTAGTTAAATAAACATGAACATGTGTACAGTGAAAAAGATTTAACAGGCTCTGCAGATCATGTTCAAGAGCCTGTTTCGTCATAAAAAAAATCATACAATATTCATTTTTGTAAATTTGAAAGACAAAGACAATAATGGTGTCATAAAAAAGTGTTTATGCATTAAACAGGACAGACATGACAGAGTGTGGAAACAAAATGGCCAGAGAAAATATTGAATCAAATGTTAGAGGGAAGAAAGGCCAAACACTTTGGAAGCCATAAAGCAGGAAATTATCTTGCTCAAGTTTCTTGGGAGTCGGTTTCAATAGAAAAGTGAGGGCATTTCTAAAGCTGTTAATTAAAGAAGCTTTGCTGACGTTTCTCAGCCTGACGTGTCGGTCGGTGGCCGACAGCTGACCTAAATGTAGAAGTCAAAATAAAGTCTCATCAAGCTGTGTGGAGCTGAAGCTTCTTAAAGGTCTGGAAAACTTGTTTTTTCTTCCCTCAGTAACATGAACTATTAATTATGACTGAATAAGCAACAGCGTTCTAATTAAACCAAACATTGTCAGAAGGAATCATTGATCAAGAGTTGAAGAATACTCATCAGGTCAATGTGAGTTTAATTACAGAATTGGACCAGCTGTGGCCCAGGAGCAGCAGAAGAGGCACACAATCTGGCTCTGCCTTGTTCTCTTATCATGTGGTGGTTTGTGGGTGCTAGCATGGGGTGGTGGGTGGTGGCTCTGGGACACAGCAGCTCACTGTCAGGCCTTCCTGAGGTGTTGTGGGTCTGACTGGATAACACCAATGAACTGAGGTTCCTGCTTGGCGTGTTCTGGCTCTTGCTGCCCGGTGGTCTACATAGTTGGGTTGGGGCTGATTGTGGCCGTGTGGTGTCGGTGTTGTCTCTGCCCGGCTAGCTCACATGGTTGGAGCCTGCGTTTGTTGGGGGTGTCAGTGCTTTTAGGGTTGTGGTGGAAACTAGGGGCCATGTGGTAGGTTATGTAACTCATCAGTGGGGCATGGAGGCATGTTGGGATGGGGGAACGGGTGTGGTCACTGAGCGCTTGTCCTGGAGCACAAGTATCTTTATTTAAAATACATGTTTATTTGCCTTATTATATTATTATTTGTGTGTTTGTTTGTTAATATAAATAAAATTAATTCACCAGCAGGAAGTATATAATCAGTCAGGCAGATTTTTTGGAGGTGCCCGACCGATTTATCAGCCAGCCGATAATACCGGCCAATATTAGCATATCCAGTGACTATCAGTATCGGCTAATATTATCATAGACTTGTGCTGATATTACTGCATTTATTCACCAGTCAAATAGCATCTTATTTGAGTTTCATAGTTTAATACAATGCAGAGTGTGCTATATGGATTATCACCCCGGCAGTTACTGTATGTGTGTTTGATAGTTGCTTTTGAGGGATCAACCTAATGAATGTGTTTATCTATAGCATTTATAGCCATCTCTATAGATTGAACACATATCTAAGAAAGATATTGGCGGATATATCGGTATCGAATTTAGTTATCGCATCGGCCCGAAAAATCTTATATCGGTCGGGCCCTTAATTTTTTGTAGGAAATCAATTCATTAATTAACAACATTATTATAATGCTGAAACGTGGTCGGTATCTCTGAACTAACAATTAACACCTGGGGATATATTTCTGTCAACCTTGAACCAGGTCTCAGCATCAATGATTATAATAAGAACCAACTTTATTTGGAACAGTGCAATTAACCACAGTTTTATCCTCTGTCCTTGTGTATCTAGTGTGTAGCCAGCTTATAACTTCAAAAATTCAAATAATTTACCTGCAGTTTTCTATTCAGACTCATTGCTGCTTCTAGATTGGGATAATGTCTTTTTAAGTGTCTCCCTGACACTGAGCTTCACTGAGATCCAGTCAGTGAATGGCAGAACACTCACAGGAGAACAAACAGCCAGCTCTATCCTCCACAACCTGGCACTGCAGCAGACAGATGTGCTGATATGCCATCTATAGCCGCGGGCCGTTTCTGACTTCTAAAGGCTTCCGCTGTCAAAGTGGGGCGCCTGGGAGCACATGACACAAAAGTTAAATGAAGGTTAAATGGAGGCACTTCAAAGTGGGAGATCTCCACAGAAAAATAACGGAGGAAAGGTTAATGTGTGTCTTGTTGAGACACCAGAGCAGCTTGTAGCTTTTGGGCATGACGGTTTGAGGTCCAGTTCGGGTCAGAATGCCTGTGGGCCGCCGTTTATTGGTTTCATTCATGCAATCAATGTGTACAGCACGACTAAAGGGTTTTATTCTGATGCTTGGAGAGCAGTTTATCCAAGGTAGGTTTCCTCTGTTAACTTCAGCACATATTCTGTAATACTGCAGGCAGACAATATTGGCATAGATGTTGGATATCAGTTGAACCTTCCACTTCTGATTTAAAGACTCAGTGATGGATGTAAACAGATGAAAGGTTGAAATTATGCCACTGAAGCTATTTTTCTAACCTTTTTAGTTCTAATATAGCTACCCCAGTCAAGCTGTGAATACAGTCAATGTAAGAACTGATTTGCAGGTTCAAGGAGAAGCACAACATTTTGAGAACATCATTTAATAAGTACAAAATATGTAGCCTAAGGAAAGAGGGTTTCAGGCGCTTTTTGTTTTTCATGAAGTGCATCTTTGGTCCTGTATCTTCTGTATTTTGACAGGCTGAAGGACATGCAGCTGCTAGCTAAAAACCTAGCAGATATCCGGTGAAAAGTGAAGCCAATGCGGGAGTTCAAAAACCTCGAGTATCCACTTGAGGCTGGCTGAAAAGCCCTGAAAGTCACATACACACCCATTCCATT
Organism: Labrus bergylta; assembly: GCF_963930695.1. Taxonomy (NCBI): domain Eukaryota; kingdom Metazoa; phylum Chordata; class Actinopteri; order Labriformes; family Labridae; genus Labrus; species Labrus bergylta. The sequence continues at coordinate 14,783,595 of NC_089217.1, read as the reverse complement.
TTTTTACAGCAGAAAACAAACATGTATACAAGCTGGTTCAAAAAACAAAGTTAATATAAATAGTTCATATCTTTAAGGCAGGTGAATTTTGTATACTTTTTTATGAGTAGGTACTTGGCAATTCGGATGCACCCCCTAGTTTCCTTGGGAGTCTATCCATAACACAGCTGAAGAGCAACAGGAAATGTTTGTAGGAGAGAGTTGGGGATGACATGCTGCAAAGGGTCTTGCTCGGATTCAAACCCATGGCTGCTGCATAGAGGACAAAATAATCCCATTTTTGAGCTCATGCAGCTAGAAAAAATACTACCAAGAAAAATACTACCAAATGGAAACAATGGAAATAAATGCTTTAATAAGCTCAACACCACATGAAAAGCATGCTAACATCTCCACTGGGCCGCCTGCCTCCCCTTCAGTATTCAACCTATTATCTCAACATCATTAGTGAAGCGTAATTGGCCTGTATGCTAACGTGACGACTAATTGCCAACCTGCAGGACTCAAAGGCAGCCGAACTGAAGCTCCCCAGCGTCACCGGGAATACAGTTTGACTCTGTTTTGAAGGTCAACTTCCTCTACATTCACACCCCAACAGGTCCCCCCCTGGGGTCCTCGGTCTCCCTGAAACGCCTATCACAGGAAACCGGGGAGGCCTATTGTTCTCTCCTCTGCTGCTGACCCTCACCGCCCCATTAAAACATAGCCTGAAACTCTGCCTGAGGGTCTCCAGCCATCATCGGCACGCGCTACCACGTTAAAGCTCTGCATACTAATGCAGAGTAGGAGGGGGTTTGGGAGGTGCTGCGTCCCTGTTTGCATCTTTAAAATGTGGTGATTGGTTGCTAGGCAGAATTAGACTTGTTCTTGGTTGATGGTGGGTTTGATGCAGGAGGAGCAACACCAATGGTGATTTGATGTCCTGAATAATGATGATATAAACACAGAGAGTTTCATTTACGTTGTTATTGAACTGAAATGCAAAGATTATTACCTTAACCACGGGGTTCAGTTTTCTTATTTCTCTTTTCAAGGCTGACTCATTTTTCCATGTCTTTGTAATAATAACATGAATATTAACTAAACTGCTAGACTAGACTTTTCTTCTATTCAGCTGATTAACTTTCTAATCATGTCACTGAATGTGGAGAAGGTTTGAAAGATGTTTTTCCATTCAAGGACATTAAGACATGTCATAATAGAAGAGTGATTTTAGAATTACATTTAAAATTTAAGTCCACAATTATCTTAATTTAGGAACAAGTTCCATTGCACTGTTACATTACAGAGTGGATTTTGAACAAGAAACTTCACAGACTTGTTTAGGGGGGAACTCTGAGACTTATTTAAACTTGTTAAAAATGAGAATAATATGTTGACCTTTAAGATAGCAAAACAGCATTTTAGCTGAAAGGTTATGACTGCAATGTGAATAAATGATGAATAACAGTGGCCCTTGCTGTCATACCAAAGCTCTAATCAAAAATAACTTACTGACTGCAGCCGCCGTACACGAGGCACCAGAACTGATCAGTAAGTTATTTTTGATCCGACCTTCGGTATCCAACCTATGTCGTTCCCCACTTTCTCTCTCCACTGTCCTATCTAAATAAATAAAAATAACTTGCTGATCAAATGTGTCAATATAAAAATTATTTCTAATCCGACACAGAAAACAAAAAATATATTTAATTGTATGTTCTTTGGGAATTTTACATTTTCAGTTTTTCTCTTCTCAATCACACATATAGTTGTTTTTTTCCATCTGAGAAAACTGGTTTCATATATAAAATGATAAGTCAGAGTCATGCTGAGTACTTGGATATATATACTTTATTTATGTCACTACTGTGATAGGTGATAACATTCTATTAGAATTACAAAAACATAAATCAGGTTTTCATACCCGTGTGGTACTGTCGCTCGCTCTAACATGACGGCTGCAGAGGTAGTGGAAGGACTGACACAATCTGAAAAAATATATATAATGCCATAGAGAATAGATCTGCCCTGATGAGAGAGCACACATTGCGTCTGCTACTGGAAGGACCTAACGGAGCGAGTTCACTTCTGAGAACAAACGTGTGAACACAGCTGTCCTCAAATCAGATCTCTGCATCCTTCACTTTAAGTACAAATCCTATTAACAGATCAAATATATTCAGACTATATATCTGGTGTAAGAGCTTCTTGTTCATACATGTTGACAGTGTTAAGACAACAGGATTGCATTTGAAATGATTAGCAATAAGTTGATTATTTACACAGAAATAAAAGCCTACAATAATTTGTAAACATACAAACAGATGGGCAAAGATAGAAATTTGTGGTTCTCCCTGTGTGTTAAAAAAAAAAAGCTGTTTAAAATGGTCAGTATAGCACATAAGGCACAGTTAGCAGAACAGCCAGAGTCCTTCAGCCTCCCAGTAGCAAACCACCTTGTATACAATCCACACCGACACAAGCTGAGACATTTCGTTTTACCACATCAACATGAGAATAAAAAACTTCAAAATAAAAGTTTGTTGAAGAAGATTTTGACCTATTAGGCTTTTTCGGACCACAGGAACTTTTTGACCCCTCCCCCTTAATTGATTCTTCACCGCAGGAACTAAGAACTATTTTAGTTCCTAGAACTGCGTTTAGAGGAACCTTTTTAGATCCTGCTTCTAGTAGAGTAGTTACCATGGCGGTGCGAATGCAGACAGAGGAAAAGTCCTCATGGTGTAGGGAACTCTCTAGTAGAGAGTTCCTCTTCAAAAAGTCCCCAGAACTGTTTGGTTGGAAAACACCTTTTGATTAGAAGATATAAAGATACATATGCTTATTTAAACGTTTCAACTTTTTAAGATCAGGGTTTGAAGGTGAAAATTCAAATTTCTAAATAAACATGTGAAAATAAATTTCCCAAAAAGCTGGTACATTCAAATAAAACTGAATTTCACCAAAGTAAATTCATCTCCAGGGCAGGAAAACCAAACTCAAACCCAAAATTGAAATTCACAACTCATTCTGAAATTTAATTCCTCCATGATACCACACTATTACAGTTTCGCTTCCCACCACAACTATAACAACTTTTTTTCTGGACTCAAACTGCTAAAGTTGAACTTACCCAATTTCTTACTAATAATTCAAAGCATGAATTTTTAATCTGCAGTCATGTCTACAAGCTAAACACAGTGTAAGCTGCTAGGTGCTTTGAAATACAAGCCAAAAAAAAAAAGTTTGACACTTTTACTTTAAAAAAAGGAAACTAAAAGTCATCCCACACAGACTCTCTTCAACTGTAAAGCCTTAATGTTCTGCCTCTTTATAACACACATTAAGAAAAAGTTATATTCAGCCAGATTCTAAAGTGAACATTCAAACTTCTCCTTTGCTAATGAGAAGCGGTAACTTGCATTTACAAAAATAAAACAAGAGCGGTGAAAATATTTCTTATTCATTTCAGTTCATCATCTCTTCTAAACTTGGTCTTCAACAAATCTCAAAATAAACCTCTGTGTCTAAAAATATACCACACAAAAAAAGCATCACAAAACTAAGAAGTTGGATTTGTAAGGCTAATTGGTGCAAATCAAATTCAAAACATTTTCTTTCATTTTTTCCTGTTAAATTAAAAAAGAAGAAGAACATGTTTCCTTTTGTTCTTACAATACACATTTGAACCAAGAATACAGAAAAATAAGTATTGCTTAAAGTAGGACAAATACCATTTTGAAACAGGCAGGAGACTACATAAGTTCAAACATCAGCCATAGGGGTTTGGGGGACTCATTTTGTTGCAGCAATTTTCTGCAATAGAGTAATGATGATAATCTCTAAATAATAAATAAACCCATAATCAAAAGTCAAAGAAAAAAAAGACAATTTTGAGATGCAAATTATGTTTTTGATTCCTTCACCACCATCAGGGACAGACACCCATAGTCGAGAAACGTCGCTCTAAAAGCTAACTTACTGCCTCTGTGATGTCTGCTCCTCGATCGGAGCAACCTGCTCTCTTGACTGATTATAGAGAGAAAAGGTATTTAAACATAAACAAGGTTTACATGAATAAATGTTGAAAGTTTACATTCAACAGTATTCCTCTTAATCCAATCAAACCCTTCAATCCATTGCACTTTGAAATTTGTTCTAGTTCTTTGCTTTAACATTTGCATATAAAGAAAGTATATTGATACTAAGCATACCATCCCCCCTCCTCCATCCCCCCTCATTGATGCAAATGCCTCACCCATTATACTGAAATCATGTTAGTCATTTAAAAAAAGAAATTTGTCAAAGCGAGAGTGTGTGTTCTCCTGCTGAAAGTGAAGCTTGACTTTTAAAAAAAAAAAATGTATACCTTTTGGTCTTAGTGTTTCTGAACCAGCAGGGGGCAGTGTTATTTGGCAGAAAGTGATTGTACAGCAGTCGGTATGCCTCATTGAGAGCCACCATGTACAATAAGCACAGTGACATCAGATCTTAGTTGATGGGTTGAATCCCTCTTTTCATTTTTTTTAAAGTGTAAAGAGTCACACTTTCATACCCATTCATTAAAAGGTATCGTTGTTGTCCAATAACCGAAGACATGATGCGGTTACAGACGTGATGCTTTATAAATACTGTGATGTTTGCATGAAATGCTGGTGGGCCATGCTGAATCAGAAAAGCAATGTGAAGACACAAACGTATGACAGATAACCTGGAGACACAAGCAGCATTTAGGGGAAGACTGTTGCAGTCCGAATGAGCCTATAGTGCATCACTGAATGGAGATATTGGGGCCAAGTCTAGGTCACTGAATCGAGCTCAAAGAGGTCAAGTGCTTTGATCAACTATGCACAGAGGCTTGCAAATATTTCTAATAAATCTTATTTACAATAAAACGGTATCACAGATATCCTCAACAATGCTCCACTGATACCCTGAGATTTCATCCAGCCAAACACAACTACAGCTAATTGCTCTGATTACATCACAGAACCAGAGACGATTTCACATTGATAAAGCGTTTGGTTGTAATGAGTCTTAGGCGATGGACGGTACATGGTGGAGAGCCACTGCTACACAGCGGGATATCCATTTTCATGAATGTGAATGGACATTCAACTATTCAAAGCACACAAGCCAGAACAATGGGAAGGTTTTTTTTTTTTTTTGTTCACGATTGCTTTGAAGAACTAAATTTGTTATTAAAATGCATTTGGCTTTGTTCGAACATCTGAGACAGGACGACATGTGGTTAGAGTTTGAGACCAATACTGCAGATTTTTGTGGTGAAAACCAGTTAACAGCACAGTAGGATGACAATTTACAAAAACTAACACATGGAATGGATTCAATACCGAACAAGACAATTATAGCAACAGTTAAATTGCTACAGGATGGGTTAGTCAAGTACATTTGTTAGCACACAATATGACTGAGAATACAGGTAGACTTGATAAGCATTCATTGATTGGTAGCATCAGTAGCATGTTGTTAGTGGATTAATTAACAGTGACACTATACAACAATACCTAATCTCATAGCTTTAACATTTGAATTCGCATTCAGACATGTGAGGTGACACACATGAAGCAGATTACACTCTATGAGTTTGAAAGGATATCACATATTTAACACAGCGGTTTATGAGCTTCATATAATACTATCAAGTATTCTCTGTACAACTCCCCTGCACTCGTTACATTACATTTAAGGCAATGTATCATAGAATAGACTGTCCCACCGGTTCAAGAAATACATTTCCCTGTACTTCTGCATTATAATCTGAGCGATGATATTGCTCATGGGCTCTATATGCAGAAAAAAATAACCATATTCTGCAGTTGGTTTTGGTCATTAATACCTTGTTAAGGCCCACAGAGGAAATTACATTCAACCGTAATTAAATTCATTTAATTGCAGCAATTTTAGAAAGATGTTAGGGGTGATGTATGGTCGTTTTCCTTCAGTGCAGCAGGTATATTGAACACTAGATAAGTTACTGGAAGCCTTTTATGGCTGGATCGAAAGTATTAAAGTGGGACTTTTGTGCAGGTTTTACTACACGGCATTAGAGCACTCAGGTGGGCAGCATAATGCACAAGCATCACCAGCTGTGAGCACATCTGTTTTTTATTTCTAGATGTGGGAATTTCAGGGCACCCAATTGCCATATTACACACAGTGCAATTAGGATTTTGTGCTCCTGCTTGACACTTAGAAACTCCAGGCCACCGGAAATGGTCTATCCATCTGTTGCATTCACACTGCGAGCAACACAGTCAACAAGTCATTACAGTTGTTGGAGTTTTTACTTCCCACTGAGATGACCAACCAGGGAGAACAAGCCAAATTTTAAAGGTTCAACAGCTGCCGCCATCAAGCCAGATTTTAGTTTCTTTATTCCCTGCAGATATGATTTTTAAAAATTCGCATTACCATAGAAACTTGCTTCCATGGTTTCCGGCTAATGATCATTTCTGAGATTGTTCTTTTTTCCGCTTGATTGTACAAGATTTGATCAGACAAGATTGAGCCACCAACTTACCACAATCACAAAATTCAACAGATAGACCAAGTTGCTCACGATGTGAATGTATAGTGTGGGGACAGTGTTGCACAAAAACTTTGCTAAGAATGGACACTGACTGTTATCAGCTTTAAACAAGTGACCTTTCACTCAAAGGTAGATCAAAGTTAAACCCTGTCATTGCTTCTTGCTTTTAATTCAAGAAGATATTTCGAATTCAGTATGCTGGTGCTATTGGAACAGTGGTGACACACATATGCTGCATTCACTTCATATCGGAAAACACAGTACGAAAAGAGGAATGGCTACAGTTTGGAATATTTAGACCATTTGAAATGAACAGAGATAAGGTCAGACATGACCAACTGCAGTAGAAGTTACATTTCATCTGACAAATTTTCAAATTGTATGCTAACATCTGTGAATTTGTTGCTATGCTAGCTAAGCGATGACGCCACTTAGGAATTTGGACATACTTCCCGCTTTATAATCCCACATTCTTGCTATAATTGCCACTAGGGGTCGTGAATGTAATTGTCCTCCAGTTGCAGTCTTGTTTTAACAGTTAATCCGATACGAGGGGAACGTGGCAAAAAAGAAACCTTGGTTAGTACTACACTCCATTACATTTTCTGACTTATAGCCTCCTCACATGCATACATTATGTTACACTTTTCCTTCTGCTTAATATTTTTCTGTTTTAGTTAAAGCTGATGCTCTTCGACAAACAGATATAACACCTCACAGCTTCCAACAACATTATTGTCGCTTTGGCAGTTAGTTTTAGAGAAGTGCAGAGGACCCCAAATAGAGCCTTGTGGAACGTCAAGAGGCACCCCTTGGCTTGGAGCTCAGTTTATTTGCAGTGAAAGGAGATGTGAGCTTGCCACTGAGGTGAGCATGAGCTGTTGGCAGAGAAGAAGGATCTAGATGTTGGTTTCCCGCTGCATAGGTTCCTCCTCTTTTTGATTTTTGTCAACCAGCTCTTCTGACGCCTGTGCTTCCCCATCAGCCTCTTTTTGATTCTTAAGCTGGTCTGGATCTTCTGTCTCAGTCCGTTTGTACATCTCTGCCCTCTTGCGCTCCTGATCCAAGAGTCTGTAGTTAATGAAGTTCCCAATAAAGAGCCAAATACTTGCAAAAATTACGACAGCTCCGCAGCAAAAATACATGTACTTGTAGTTCTTCGTGATATCAACCAATTTCCCTGTAAGACAACACAAGGGTTTAAGAGTCAGCAAAATGTCTAAAAACGTGCACATAAAATTGAGTGATTATCTTCCAAAAGTATTTCTAAATATACGCTTATTTTATATTTTTCCTATTCCTACATTCTATAGATGGGGTTCCACCTAAATCCATGTTTTGCAACATCCTTAAAGCAGTAATGTCAAAACAAAGACACTGATAGTTTTTTCTAAATCTGTGCAGTACTTCACTTATATTTATCCATTTCTGACGGCGTAGAAACTATTCCACATGGAAACATTGTTGTCAGACATTTCTGAAAAAAAAGTAAGTAGTACAAAAAAGTTTCTTGAATCAATTGTTTGAAAAATACTGTCCTGTCAGTGCAGGTATGCTCATCGTCCCGCTGGCATCCGGTTGGGTTGCCACATGGAGGCTAGGCTTTGCTGCAGACTGGGATGTTTGTACTACATAATTGAGCTAATTTACAGAAAAATCAATGACAATTTACTTTTTTTGATTAACTGCAACCGGAAGGGGCCAAGCTTACTGGCATCTTCTGTGGCTAATACACATAATATTTACAAGTACCTCATACAACCACATTAAATTTCCCCATTGTGGGATAAATAAAGGATTATCTTATCTTATCTTATTTAAAAAATGACTGAACTATAATTTTAAAAAAATGCAAAAATCTGACATCTTTGGTCAAATGTACCCTCAGACAGTCAAAACATACCTGCTAGAGGTGGACCAAGGAGGACGGGGCAACACTCCACAATAGTGGTGAGTCCAACAGCACTGGAAAATCTCTGAGGCCCAACCAGATCCATCAGTGTTTCAAACAACACTGAGCTGACCATGCCAAAGGCAAAGCCAAAGAACATGGCATATACCACCAGACCGGTGTAGCTTTCCACTAGTGGGCAGAGGATGTGGCACACTCCATTGTACAGCACAGCAAAGCTGAAGAAGTATTGGATTCTGGGCCGGACCCAGCGTGAGTTGGCAAGTAACCCCATGGAGGGCCTCGCAAACATGTCGACAAACGCAAGAATAGAGAGCAGGAAGGCAGCAGAGTATTCATCCACGCCCATGTCCTTAGCGTAGGCCGCAAGGAAGACTATAGGAGCAAAGAAGCCAAGGAACATGATGACATTGCCTGACAGATAAATGAGGAAACCACGATGCTGGAAGAGTGTCAAGTCCAAGTACTTGTTGACTGTTTTCCATGCACTGAACTTTTCTTTTGTTGTGGTTATTGCAGCTAACTCTTCATCTTTCTTGATCTTGCCGGGTGGTGGTCCAAGAGGTCTCATTAGAGATCCAGCCACACAGCAGTTCAGTAGCAGGCCGCCCAGAATGAGGAAGCTACCTCTCCAACCAAAGTTGTTAAAGAGGTACTGATTGAGCGGGGCAAGAGTACTGAGGAACACCGGACTGCCTGCCATCGCTAGCCCATTTGCAATGGGACGCTTCTTCAAGAAGTATTTTCCTATCATAGTCAGCGCTGGCTGCAGGTTGAAGGCTAGGCCAAGTCCTGTGAAGAAAGATATTAGACCATAGTTAGTAATACCTCTCACTTAAAAATAAATACAAGCAAATCCTTTAATTATGTCAGAAGTAACTGTTGACCTCTGAAATACTTAAATTTAAACAAGCTGGCAACCTTGACTGCTTGCTCAGTTGTATTCTCTTTCTAGACATGCTAGTGACAGTTTTAGCAATCAAGCTAGAACTTGTATTTCTAAGAGATGTTTTAAAGATCTTAAGTGTAGTACAAGATTCAGCTGTGGGCTAGCACTCTTTATGTGGGTATTGATTTTTAAATTAATGGTATGGTATGGTTTACAAGTAATATAAATAGACAGTCATATTGCATTACAACAGTTAAACAAATGGAGTCCAATAAGGTACAACTGAAGCTTCACTTAGATGCGAATGGTTTTCCTAATACTACAGTTTTATTTTTAACCTGCTACTTAGAGGTAGAAGCTAATTGAATTAACTCAAATCGTACTTAAGAGGACTTAGACGGACTTACCACCGATAACGCCTATGCAGAGGTAGAGCTGGACCACACTAGTGCAGAAGGAAGCTAAGATCATACCAGTGGAACAGAGGCAGCCCCCCATCATGACGATTGGTCTGCAGCCATATGTGTTGACCAGTATGCTGCTGATGGGACCTGAAACAAATGGGACAACATTAAATCAAGCCACACATGTCAGATGTTTGTAGTAGTCATGGTCACTGAAAGTGAAGGGGTAATGATTTAATCCTGTTAGTGCTGCACACCCAACAGGAGCCCAGCTTCTATTAATAGAAGCACTGGACTGTTTCCATTTTTAAACATTGCACTCCCAACGTCTTGTGTCAAATCAAATTAAGATAAGTAACAGACAGTGTGAAGAATGAGAGGAGACTTATGAGAGTGTCAACTGCTGTTTTATACACTTTTTTCTATTTTGTTTAAAAAAATAAAGAGTGACGGGCATCAAGTGGTACCTCATCCTTCTGCTTGTGTTTTAACTGCAACAATGTGCAATGTGTAATTAGAAATAAGGGTCAACTTCAATATCACCACCAACACTGTGTGTATCCTTGAGTTCTAATATTTAGTGATTGATTGTGGGTAAGCTGTGGATCAGTGGTAGAGTCTGTCATCTCTCGATCCCCAGCTCCTGCAGCCACATGTCCGATGGGTCCTTGGGCAAAACACTTAACCCCAAGTTGCTCCCAAAGAATCACCCTCTCTACTGTTATTTATTTCTAGGGCCCGTCCGATATGGAATTTTTGGGGCCGATACTGATATCAATATTGAGGAGAAAGAAAATCTGATATCGATAAAGCGGCTGATATCTTTCTTGGATCTATGTTCGATCTGTAGATTAAAGGATATAGACATTTTTTTCGTTTAGTCCTCAAATGCAGTTATCAAATACTTGCAGAAAAAATATATAAGGAAGACAATATGGTTTCTCAACTGGAAAGTAACTGCTCATGTACGTGCGTGATGCATCACCGTTCAACAATCTGGAGAGTGTAGAGCGCCCTCTGCTGGTGACAGAGACCTGCTCGTGTAATACAGTGAAACTCAAATGAAATGCTAGTTGACTGGCGAATAAATCCAGTAATATCGGCACATATATGCAATAAAATGAGAAAATATCAAAAAGTCACTGATATGCTAATATCGGCCGATGTTATCGGCTGGACGATTAATCGGTCGGGCTCTATTTATTTCTGAAAATGTTTTTCAGTCTTTTATTAAAGTGCATCATAACTGTATCTCATTAAAAGCAGTATGTTTTATTCCTTAGACATGGACTATATGTTTTGAAGTTTTCTTTTTTTAATCTGATCTATTCAACTAGATATGTAGACTAGATGTTATGGCTGTGGTGTTAGTTTCTATTTTTAAAAATTGTCTTCACCAGTTAAAGGAAAGGATTTGATCAGATTTTTAGCTATATATCATCTTGGTGCATTACATTTCATGAATATTGCAGCTGATTAACGCACTTTTTGGAAGTCTTTGCACCTCATAATTGACACTGTCTCCTTTCCGTTTGCTGAATTTTTAGTACAGGAGGTGTCACTCGAACGAAAGAAAGGTAATGAAAGATGTGATTTTTCTTTTAAATAAAGCTCTCATTACCAGCCAGAAGATGTACCATATTTCTGCTAGGCTCTGTCCAATTTAAAAAGCCACATCAGGCGAGGAGTCATCCGATGTAATTTGCACTGCATGAATCCTTTTTCGACCTTGAGGAAAGTTCCCCTCATTTGCATCCACAGCAGTGATCGGTACTCGCAGGGGCCCCGCAGGACAAGAATCGTCCGAGATGAGGAAGCCCCTGAGCCTCCACATTACCCTCCTTTAAAAAAGCTTATCATCTCCTGGCCAGATGCAGCCTGGACTTCATTACACACTGGACAAAAGTCCAAACTAAATATAACAACCTAAATCCCAAAAGGGAATGACACATATAGAAATGTCTTAGAGTTTTTTCCAGACTTTATCATTTGAAATGCACCAAAGAGGCTAATGCAGGCCAGAGTGTAAGGAGACTGGCTATCCATCATACTTCAAAAAGGGATGGACAGAGATGAAAAGAAACAGGTTTCAAAATCTGCTGCAAGACGACACAGTAATGGTTTTCTTCTGTGACTCTGTTGGGCTGCTGACCCATTATATAGATAATTAAAGAGCCATATTGGAGGGTTATTCAACCAGCGTTGCAGCCAGTGTATCAATGCTTTCAGGTTGCCATGATAAATTTTTTAAGCACCACATTTAATGATTATGCCATGGTGGCCTTGAGGTACGGCAAATTGGTTTCTGACACACAGGAAGGCTTACAGTTCTGTGCTGCAGACCTCAGAGATTAATCTAAATGCTACCACTGAGGGCTGCCAACACGTGAGGCTAGGGTTGTACTTGGCACTATCCAAGTTTGAATGAGATACTGATAACCTATTAAATTGAGTTAAAAGGGGAAGGATTAGCAAAGTTTTAACTTCCTCCTACTCCTTTTTGGGCATGTAAGAGCGAATGAAGGACATTTCTTTGTTTGTTTTTGTTTTTTTTAACGGAAACGGACTCAGTGGGGGCAGGTCCACCGCTGTCGATCAGAGCAAAACTGTGGCGCTGAGAGAAACACACAAGGACTATGTGGAAATTGTGGGCAACTTTGTCGGCGTGTTCGGCGTTGTCTTTTACGCCATGTCTCGTCTCAGGAGTAATATTGGAATATTCCATCTTGTCGCAGATAGTCTCGTTTGTTTATGCACTTAATTAAGACACATCAGTTCCAATTTGAGTCTGTTTCATAAGCAGTTAAAAACTCCTTACAGTAGCTTTAAATCAAGGGAACTGCAGAGCTTAGCCTTGTAATGTTTCTCTTCAATTATCAGCTTCAATTATCCACCATGAAGACATCACTCCATCACTCTGAACAACCCACAGAACTAACCAACACTGTTTTTTAAAATTGACTTTATTAAAGGAAGTAGTCCTTGTAAAAACGCTTCTGCTGTATGAATTATACAATCCCACATGCACACTGAACAGGCTGCGGAGACTAAGAGCTCCATCAGTACTACATTCAGTAACCCCAGGGAACCTTAAGGTGCTCTTAATGTGGAAAAACACTTTTCCCTTTTAAGAAACTGTTCTTCTGGGACACATTTGATCTATTAAAAGGCCTGGATTTACAAGGTCTTCAGAGCAGAAATATAAACAAACATTACCTGGTACTCTATTAAAACAAAGATTGTTTTCCTTGTAAACAAATTCCCACAACTGAAATAGAAGTTGCCAATTTCTTAATGGCCTCATGATAAAAACACTATAGCTCTTCTGTTTATTTATTATCTACTTGGCTGTGCAGTGCATGACACACCGGTGTGTACTATATGTCCACGCCCCAAGGTCAAGTCCCTCTCTCTCTCTCTCTCTTTGTATCTGGATTAGCAACACTGATCCGCCGCAGACACACACAAACAGCCTGGAGCTTAATGACATCATCAGAGAGCGACGCTGACTGTGCTGAGGAGGATGAGGGATGTGTCTTGTCACAGCTGCCTGATGTAATGCTATTAAGGATTGCACTGTATGGGCTACATGAAACAAGGCCATCCTGTGATTCACTCGCATCTCAGGTGTTCAGGCTTTGATCTATGAATATCTAACATCTGCAAAAAAGATCGGTTGTGCATTAATTGAAATGTGCCAGATGATTGGCCAAGGAACAGTTCAGTCAGACAACTGACGTTTGCATTAGTGTAAATATTTATTGAAGGAGCAGAACATAGTTTGTGTTTGCCGTCTAGGCTCCGACCTGATCACGCCTTGTACTTTTTTATTTTACATGCAGAATTTTGACAAGTGATGGGATGATATCTTGAACCCCTCGGAGGGTGGGAGCCTACAGGTGAATGCTTGGGGTTGGTGAGGGGGCTGAACGAGAGTGCAGCACGGGTGCAGATCAGAGCAGGCAATGAAAGAGCAGAGGAGACGGAGATTGAAAATCTTGCGGATTTAAAAGGGCGCCAATTGGAAAGGAGGTGTTGTCAGGTGATCACGGATAACAACGCACGTCAAGTGTGAAACTAGTGACGCTCGAGTTGTCCGCCTGAACCTGCTCAGAGGCATCACCTCCTTTATGCAAACACTTCAGGGTGAGGTTTCCAGTTCACATCAGTGAATAATTATGGCTTATAAGGATAATGCAACTAACTGAATGACTTGTCATGGTCTTGTACGGACAGGTTTGTCACATAAAAAGTAGGTTGAGGCAGTTGGCTCTTGAAAATCTGAATTCTGAATCCTTGTCCATTTCTCCACCTTTAACCTGCTGTTTAGGTGTGTAGGGCTAGGACTAATGATTTTAGAGATTTTTTAAAGCAAGATCATTCCACGTCAATTTCGATGTAATGCGACGCTACTAGCTTACTAAAATGTGCGAGCCTGCTAACGCAACAATGCAGGCCACAGGCAAATGTTGGTGTGTTCTATTTGATATCTCCTTCCTGGAATCAAGAGAGGAGGGGGGTTGGAGGTGTGTCGCTGGAGGAGAGCAGAGGCTTCAGTATGGAGGAGGTGTGGCCAAACAGCACTTTGTTTTGGTTAAATGCTGATGCTCAAGGGCGACACACTACTGGATCAAAAAGTCGCACTCTTGCTTTAAATTTGGACATTTGGTGAACGTTTTAGTTTTTTTTTTACACATAATGCATAAAAAAAAAAAAAGTGGAGTTATTTTCATTGTTCGCAGATTGTGCTCTCAAGATCTGCACAGAAGTAATAATGTCATTTTATACATTTGACTGTTCAGATTCGTATTAATTCGAGTCTGTTTTTCATTTCCAGGCAGCCTCACAGTAACACACGAGCTGTGTAAACACACACACACACACACATGCAGAGAGTCACTGCAGAGCGGGGAATTGAAAAGGTGTTAAACATGCAAACAGTGATTGCTTCATCAGCGTAAGAGGCAGAACAAGAGAGCAGATGTTTAATGAATAGATGCTGAGAGTGCGATCAATATGAATGAATGAGAAACAAGAGCGGCTCTCTTAGTAACTGCTCATGGAGGGCGTCTCCACGTGATAATGACATACAGCCACTGCTGAGGTATCAGTTGTTAATTAGAAACATTCTGTGATGTGGCCGACGTGTGTACAACGTTAATGTGCTCTCAATCATAACGATGTCTCAGAGGGCGGTCAAAACACTTTCTCCAGCTCCTAAAGCAGAAGACTTAGTAGATGCAACAGCAAGATCTTCTACAGTTGTATCCTCTTTGTTTTGCTTGTTTTCAACATTACCAAAGTGGTAGTCAGGCGGCCTTATTCAGACCGCCGTCTCAAGCCGCGATATTTACGCCCCCGTGATGTTTCGCCTACAATCTGAACGTTGTAATGGTTGGACAAAGCCATCCCAGCTCTGTACCGTCTTTAACTGAGGGGAGACAGAGGCGAGACTGTTTCAGCAGAGCCAGCGGAGGAGCGCAGCGCTGTGTGTTTATGTGTGCGCATGTCTGACTGTATGTGTATGTGGAGCACTTTGAATTCATGTTGCCTTTCAGCACTGGGGCAAAGACCGGGACACCAATACAATGCCAAGGCTCCGAGAACGGTTACATCTTGTACACACCTCTTCCAACCAAGCCAGGGCCAAAGAAGTGGCTGGGTGGTCGTTTCCTGTTTTCATGTCTACACCAAAAAAAAGTAGGGGGTAAAAATACAACTGTCTGACATATTCAGGCTAATATGTTGATTATGCACGGTTCAGATTTTATAAGAAGGTACTTAGTTTGGTTGCAGGTCAAACATGCCCAGCGGAGCCGCACCCATCTCTGGCAAGTTCAGAATTAACCACAAAAATGTAAAACCAGTGAAGACACCTCAAAGCCCATTTCACAACAAAGGAAAACAATAATTTTAGTTGGTCCTTTTGCAAAAGCCCTCAAGTGCAGCTGTGAAATCTGAGGGTAATAACATCAGGACTTACTCGTCTTAAGGCTCTATCTGTTCATGTAATAGTGTCATTTGTGATTTTGTACATTAGGTAGTGACTTGTATTCAACTGTACTCACCCATGACTTTTAATGACTAATGCCACCAGTTCATTAGACGTCCTTAAGACCACATTATTTATGCTAACCAGGACCTTAAATTGCTGTATAAGATTCAAATGTTCTATCCCTGAAGTTTCCTTCATATAGAGAGCATGAAAGAGGAAGTAGACTAAAGTTGTTCTTCCTGCTGACAGTTACAGCTCAGGCAGGAAAAAACTCTGTGGTGTCAGCAGTTAAAAGGAAGCTTTAGAAAGCCACAACAGGATACAGTCAGAGAGACTCAGCATGGCGGCATCTAATCAATTCATTCACTAGAGGTTTTTAGGAAAAACATTTTTTACAGTGTACCCAATTGAAAATGATTAGAGCCGGGCTTAAGATCAAGAACATGTGATGTGTTTGATTTTTATATACATTTTGAGAATAAAGTAAAATAATTGATACTTAAGTAAAAGATTCAGTATTTGTGTCAGGTATTTTAAAAAAGTACATGTATAGAGTACACTTTAAGGAAAAAAGTTAAAATGTTGATAATAAAGTTTAACTTTGCGTATAAGTTAGGACTGTCTGCATTAACCCTTTACTGCATGTTGTTGCCACATTACTTTATCTCAATTTGACTAACAAGCAGTTTTATAAAATCCATGTTTTACAGAATTAATTAAGGTCTGAAATTAATACATTTGTTTTTTTTATTTTTATTAAATTAATCTCATGCTATTTAGTCCAATCAGGCGCACCGTGGAAAAGCCTCCGCAGTGTCTTTAAATGTCTCATTTCCTTCTAAAAAGAAATCCTCGACAGCTCAGTTGATGAGTCAAAAGAAATATCCATCTTGGGTCAAACATTTAAGTTTTTTACCGTCCTTTTAGCCGTTTTCATTTAGATTGAAGCCCTGGTATAATTGTATGATAAATAAGAAAAGAACCATTTTTAGCATTTTGAGAATTTTGATTTTGATCTGAATTCAGTTTTAAAAACTTAATCATGGACATTTCAGCATTGGCAGTAGCTCAGTCTGTACGGACTTGGGTTGGTAACTGAGGGTCTCCAGTTCCAGTCCTGATGCGGACCACAGCATGCATGTTGGTCTGGTAGCTGGAGAGGTGCCAGAATTTCCCCTCAGGTTTAATAAAGTACAATAAGAATATTAAGCAGCTTCACAAAGATTGCAAACGCTTGCACAGTAGTTGCATGATTTTAACTGTATCGTTCCCGCCCGCTCACTCCTGGTGAATTTCTTTGAATGTAACACTACTACAGCCATTAGTGGAAGCATCACTATGTAATATAGTGAATGAGCTTTTCAGGCCTGCTGTTGGCCGGTACAGATGGTGACTGCAGCAGTAGATCGAGTGACAGGAGGATTACAGCTTGGACAGATGGCAGCAGTGGCAGTGCCAAGCAGAAGACTGCAGGGCTGAAGCCAGAGCAGGAAATACAGCAGGTGATCAGCTAAATAGGGAGAAAACGACCTGCTGGAAACTTACGCTGACCCTTAAAGGTTAAGAAAAACATTGAAATATTGCCAGTATTTCAAAAAATGAAGGATGTTTGCTCCTCTTCAATTCTACTTATTTATCTTGCCCTGGTTCCAAAAGCTCTTGGTCAACTGTTTCCCCGTCTTTGGGAAATGATTTATTTACTAAGTCAACATTCAGATTATATGTTTGTTTTTGATACTCCGATTACTTCTCCTTTGTTTGTTTTATCATCCTGGGAGATTACAGGGGGTTTTCTGGTCGTCTGAAGCCCAGCATTTGATTCCTGCATCCTGTGCTGCTGTGGTTTCTAAATCCAGGTCATGATCTGATGACACAGCCTGCCTCAGTCTCTACCCAACTATATCTCAAACTGAAATAAACACAGGCGACCTATGAGCTTCAACGGACCAAAGATTAGAAAAAAAAAAAATTGAAAGAAGTATATTTCTTTCTAAGGAATCCCTTTGTATATATCATTGGTGTTTGTTTGGAGGATAGGAAGCATGGAATTCCAGCTTGTTTGCTTCTCATTGAAGTACAAACTTACCGAGCCTCTCAAGGCTCAGGTAAAAAATAAATAAAAAGCCATTTGTAAATCTTTTCACATGGTTAACAAATCTGTGCCCACAGATTGGGGTCACAGTAATTGCAAACTGTGCGCATGGTTTAATAAACTGTGCGCACGGATTTGAATCACAAAATCAGAGCCAAAAATTGCACTTGTGGGAATTGCCGTGGGAACAAATTTGCAACATTTGGATCCAGATTTGCAATGTAAACATGGCATAAACTATGGGAATAAATTTGCAAATGTCGTTTTCTGTAAAATAGCTTGCTTAGCTTTGTTATTAAAATGCCTGTCTTCACACCAATTGGTGACATCACAGTTGCGTATCCACTATCAATACAAAAGACTTAAGCATTTTATTTTAAAACACAGATTCTGCACAGGACTGAAAATAAGCTCTGCTGTTACACCCCCTTTATACTTTCATGCATACACATTGATGTCATGGTTTTACATCCACGGAAGAATTAAACAGTTCAAGCTTCACATACTCAGATACACAGACGAGTGATTCGACAGCTGACAATAAGTGGACTTGTTAGATAATGAAAAAGTCGTCCTTTATGCACTTAGATTAAAAGTTAGAATTGTCCTAGTCATAAGTGCACAATTTGATTCTACAGCACCTGTACCTTAAAGAAATGTATAGCAGCTGGCCACTGTTACGCACAACACTTCTGTTTAGTTACAATGAAGGTTTTCTGTGACAGATGTAAAAATATCTCATATTTCAGTGTGACTCCAAAAGGAAAAGAGCAACCACTCACCTGCAGCATACATGACCGCAAGCATGATGGAGGAGATCCATGCGATCTCGCTGTAGGAGGCTCCAAAGATGACCTGGATGTCCTTGAAGAAGACCGTGATGGCCTTGGGGAAGGCGTAGGAGAAGCCTATGGAGATGAAAGACGCTAACACCACAGGCCAACCCCAACCGCCGTCTGGTGGGGCCACGGGGGCGGGACCTGTGGCAGGGGGCGGCATCGCTGGCCCACCTCAAAACTGACTTTTCACTGCAACGACAGAAAAGAAGGGAAATCATAAATAATTGATTTAGGCTTTAGAATCTGAAAGGGCTACAGAGGTAAATTAACCAGAGCCTGGGCAGGTTTGTTTATAGGAAAATGTCACAGATCATTACTGGCAATATGAATATGAATCAGATCCTCATCAGCAGCTCCTATTGACAGTACACTGCAGCTTTGGGATTATAAAAGAGGTCAAAAGCTTCGTCCTTTCAGTCATTTACATGAACACCTGCCAGCAGTCACCTGATATGTTAGAGAGAAGGACATACAAGAGGTCTGTATCCTGGAGAAGACGTGCAAACTCACACACACACACACACACACACACACACACACACACACACACACACACACACACACACACACACACACACACACACACACACACACACACACACACACACACACACACACACACACACACACACACACACACACACACACACACACACACACACACACACACACACACACACACACACACACACACACACACACACTCTCTCAATTAGCCATATCCGCTACCTGATAGAGCAGAACAGCCCCGCCCACTATTCACCTTGAGCCCGCCCGCCCTCAGCCCTCATACAGCAATGGAAAAGGGAAGAGGCTGTCAACTGGTGAAAAAGTAGACACAGTTTATAACCAGGCGCTGCTGTGTACAAAGCAAACATGCCCTTATTACATGTATAAAACCAAGAGCAGCAATTGCCAGCACTCCACTTTGTTGATTACAAGCTAACCGAATTGGAGAAACACACACATGGCACATGCACACACACACACACACACACACACACACATATAAACACTTTCTTTTTTGTATACGCATCAAAGGGCAGTCATTGTCTGTTAGCTCTGGCTAACATCATTAGCATTCAATTTTCTAATCAGCCTGGAATAATTTGTGTTTGTTTTATAAGCTCAGAATTTTTGTTTCACACGTATGAAGAACCAGCGGAAGAATCATAATCACTGTTTACAATCAACAAGTGTGTAATTATCTCAGATTAGCGAAGCTATATGGTTGGGAAATTGTCGCTAACAGTGATTGCAAGAGCTAGCAGATATATGAAAGGCACTGCCACATGGTTATGTAAATATATGGGGGGGAAGAAGAAGACAACTTTTCTAGATTTTTTCCACCATTCTGTACCTTCATGTATAATCAAAGTCTGGCCACTAAAATTATGAATTGGTACATAGTACCCATTTACAGACCAAGCATGTGTAGCTGTCTCAGCTTTAGCCTAGGCCTACCAGTCCCTAACATGACGGCCGCCATATTTCTCTGATGTCACATTCAGGATGGGAAGCTCAAATGCAGCAGCTATAATGTTTACCTGCTGGAATCTTGTTCAACCAAAGTACAGATAAAGCATCTGGCAGAAAACTCCATCATCTCTGTCTTCTGCCTGCTCCAGTTTTCAGAAAATGTGTGCTCAAACACGTCGTTTGGATATTTTCCCTTTGTGACATCACAAAGGGCAGTAACCCCTCCCCCTCCCCCTGGTGGTTGCAAATGCAGCATGTAGAGGGAGTAGCAAAGAGTAGCACAGCTGAAATCAGGCAGCATAAGTACTATTAGCCAATAGGATGCTTTGAAGCAAATCAGCTGGCCGTCAGCTGATTAGGATTTCATGGGATCAGCTGTCATTATAGTAGAGCGTGACTCCATGGCCTGAACTAACACTACACTTTTTCAAACTTGAGCTTGCCTCTTGGTTGGATGGGGATAAATGCGAACTTTATCTCGTGTCTAAAGGAACGCTAACATCTTTCCAAATGTTTTTTAAGCCATGGAGGTAACTGTCTGAAGTCTTAAAATTCCCTTTATGAGGTGGACTTTGATGCATTATGGACATTTGAGAGAAGCTTTTTCCTGATCTTTACTAGGGTGTGAAAAAGAAGTTCCTGTCCATGCAAATGCAGCATCTATTTTTCCATTCACTGTAACAGTGTTTTTAAAATATATATATATATATTTATATAACCATTTTGGAAGTTTCAAATTAGACACAATGGTGGATGGTGATGGATGTTTTACAGCTTCAACGTATGTATATGGGTTCAAATCATCTCCTCCTGCCATCAAACACATGAAGAGAAAAAGAGCCACACACAAGATGAATCTAAGGTTCCAACAAGTTAGCTGAACTCATGCAGTGAATGGTCAGCTGGGCAGGCAGAAACCTGCACTCTGTCACAGCTGTACAGTATATTATGCAAATTGACTAACTCTTCTGTCAGCGTAGCACTCCCACAGATAACATCTTGCCCATGGCAGTACACGAGTCATGCTAAACAATTTACCTCGGCAGTATTACCTGCAGCCATACATATTTTCCCCATGTGATTTATCTCTTTAAACTGTTCTCTGGACAGTTCTTGTCTGCAACAAAACATTTAACTTACTTGCTTAGAAGATACTACACATTTCTCTCTTTCCTCAGTCCTCATGAAAAAAGTAAAAGATGTCATGGTGGATGTAGTTTTATAAATGCACAAGTATTATTATTCAATGCGAGAATTGCTAAATTATACTTTGATTCATCGTCGGTAAACATATTCTCTTCCTCAGGTCTGTTTCGCCCGTTCATCTCCACTACGGTCAACATGGAGTTCGATTTCAACGGGGATAGGGGGTGGAGTAGCAGAGAGAACTCCCATGATTCCCCTTAACGTCATCTTTTGTTATTGTATTGATTGAGAGCCCCCTGGTGGCGGAATCTACATATTGTGCCTTTAAGGTATCAGCTTGCACTAAAGGAGGCTTCTTGTAAAACAAACAAACAAATTACAAACCATGTTTTTTAATTGTCTAGAGATGAAGTTCATGTTATTATATTTGTTTAGTTTTTTATTAATCAATATTGGACACTAGTTTGCACTGAACTCTGGGAGCACAAGCCTTGTAAATCTGGTCTAAAACCAAACCTGTGTCTCTCGTTTCATCGTGGAATGATTGCCTTTGCATTCAAGGTTGTGACTTCATGTCCTAAATGGTGCAAATAAATCTTCTCTAACATCTTGGGAAAAACATTTTTTATATGCATGTCCAGGCAATTTGCTGCTTCAACTAGACATTTGACATAAAGGCTCAATGATATATTCGCATCTGTGATTCAACATTGCATTTCGCATCAACCTGAGAGCATCTCTGTGGCAGCAATGGCATCATGTGGAAAATCTTGTTGGCAAAAAGATGGTGCTACAGAGATGTTTTAATTCTGTTGCTGATCAATAAGAAAACAACATGTTCATGTTAGCAGAAGGCTACGGTGGCTGGGAAGTTCAAACCAAAATTATAAAGTGTGAAAGACTTTTACAAAGCTTGAGACAAATTTACATTTTGGAAAACATTTTTACATTTCATAAAACAAAATTACAAAAGTAAAACATTCAACAGAGGACAGAAGAGATATACATTTTAGAAAACAAATTTACAAGCTGTGAAACACTTTTACGAGCGCTGAGACAAATTTACATTCAACAGAAAACTTTTACCAGTCCCGAAACTAATTTACAAATGACAGAACGGGAATGTACCAAATGCCAGAATTGATCTGGAAGTGAGTGGTCAAATAGTTGGCTTTGACAAGAGACTGCTCCTTAACTCGGGTGGGTTCCACAACACATCATTCAATCACCATAAACTCTGTGTAACACACATAACGCAGACAGTTGGCCAAAACCAAATATTCAACCACTCACTCAGTCACTTCCTGCATTGTGTACATTACCTTACCTGCATGATTCTGCCTATTGTACATTTGTTTGGGGACTGGTAAAAGTTTTTTTGGTTCAATTTGTTTTCCAAAATGTAAATTTGTCTCAAGTTTTGCAAAAAAAATGTCACACTTTGTAATTTTGATTTGCACTTCCCAGCCACCGTAGAAGTCTATATTGTAAAGCAGCAAGCTTCATTAACGAGCATCAAGGCGTCAGGAGGGAAATGGGCACTCCAGTCTTCAGAGTGTCTGTAAATGACCCGTGAACATCAGCTACCGACATCAATAAATAACGTCCCTCTGGTCCCTTGTTGTGGCTCTCGCCTGATCGGGTTGCGGTGTTGACAAGTTTCACACACAGCGAGTTCTACTGTGAGTGTCAACAGGAAGCAGTAAGTTGGATGACTCACTGCAGTGCTAAAAACACATTTCTTTATTTAAAAGTCATAACTCGCTGAGTCACTGAAGAGTCTGTGTTGTCTGAAGTAATGTGGAGAAAAAGGACAAGCTGCTGGCCTTATGAACATGAATGTGTATTTCTATTTGCATATGGAAAGTACTCAATCTGATAGTTGTGGTTGCAGCCTCTACATGTATTTATTCAAAACTGTAAATTATGGAATACTACAGAAAATAAAAACTTTTCATGATACTCCATATTCAAGACATTTGTTGTTTGTTTAACAACTTTTCTAAAGAGGGTTGCACAGACTGTGAAAATAGTGGCAATACTGATTCTTAAAAGAAGTTAACCGATTGCTGATACCCAAAAACTTTTTTTTCATACATCCATAATTCCTTGTGCTTGTTTTTTTTTAATTGAGATTTGATTTGATGTACAGTATTTAAATTGTGGCTAGAAGTCTCCTCTTCTTGTAATATTAACGGAACGGCATGTCTTACAGAAAAAAAACTGTCGATCTTTCCCTGAGATGGTGTAAGACTCCCACATTGACTCCTTCTGCCCAATCAAAAAATATTTCTTTGAATATTAAGGTATACTAGCTTGTCAGCATTAAATTGATCCAACACAACACAGATACAATGGCTACTGACATCAGTGCCTGCCAGGTTAGTTGCCGATGGGCCGATGTTTGTCATAATGGCTGATAACAGCTGATACATCAGTGCATCAGAACTTAATTGTAAAATACATTCGTTAGCAAACGCTTACTCTTCCAACTATTATCATAGCTAGAGAATTTCGTAATTTTATAGTTGTAACGGGATGTGTCTTGTCGTGGCGGCTGCCATAACATAGCCGCCATGACAGACATGACATTTTTCGTTGCCGTGGAAACATCGGATGTTACATCAAAGAGCTCTACCAATGGAAGAGGGAACTGCTACTGAAAGTTGTGCTGCTGTGATAAAAATGTTATGTAAATTATAAATGATGACATTAGCTCTTAGCTCGTTGGTAAACACATTTTCTTCCTTGGGTCTGTTTCGTCATACGGTCAACTCGAAAGTTCGTTTTCATCGGAGGTGGGGGATGGAGTAGCAGAGAGAATCACTCCCATGATTCCCCACCAGCCTTGTCAATATATTGAGAGCCCCCTGGTGGTGGGATTTTGTTACTTCCTGTGTGATGGTGGTTACCCTTACATTAAAGGCGTTTTGGCATTGGAACATTGGTTTCGGTGATTCATCTGGCTTTAAGTGTTGAACTTAAAACTTAGAAAATATCTATAACACAGAACCAGCTTGGTGAATGGAAAAATAATCTTCATTTGTACCCCTCATATTGACTCTCTAATCAAAGCTGGAGATTATGCCTTTTTTTTTTATAGAGTTCCATACAGGGAGTCTAATCCATGCTAATCAGATTAGCGGCTGTCCGCAACAGCACTCAATGTAGATCCTGGTTTTGATTGATTGAACATGATGACAAAGCACGATCGCGCTTCAGGACTCATAAGCGGCTTAAATTGATGCGCTTGAATATGAATCTCCAAACTGAGGAAACATAAAAAACGCAGCAAAAGAGACAGAAAAAGCAGAAAATGTAGTCAAGCTTGGTGGATTTGCTTTATGATCATCCATTTAACCACAGAGGAAGTCAAACAAACCAACGTCCCCGTTTAGTTATGACAATGTGAACACTTCCTAGTGCTCTAGAGAGCCAGATACTCATCATGTGCGTTCTCTGCGCCGTCCTTCAACCTGACACCACTAACTGAAAGAGCAGCTGACAGACCACGTTCACAGCCAGCTCTGAAAATATCAATGTGGTTTTTTAACAATAACCATTTGGTTTGCTGGGAGCCACATCATACTGATTAAATGGTGTACTATCACTTTAAAAGATTTGGTTCAAATCATCACCGAACAGCAAAAAAGTGGTTGAGGTATCCAGTAATAAGAAACTTAATTTACCATTTCTTCTACTCCAAAAGAAAATCAGCATGCCAGCCCCCCCTTGTTTCACCCCTAAACAGGGCTGGTGGGTATTTGGTGCATCACTTTCTACCATTTTCATCTTTATACCTGATTAAGATCTTAAGTTTGACTCTGATTTCCTATCTTAAACAGTGTCTATACAGCCTGCTTCCTGCTGAAAATCCACACATTTAGAAAAGCAGAAGCAGCAGCTTCAGAGCCCTGTCTTTGCAACACAGGCTGTGGACAGGCACTATACACTGACTATAGGTTAGCAGTATATTGATTGAGCTGAATGCCCAACACGAATCACTTTACGTGCATCGAAAACAGATTATTAAATAGTTTGTTAAATATGATCCAGTATGCTACATGTGTAGCTGTATTGATTTAAAAGATAGCACATCTGTTGCTTCAGATGCGTTTCAGAAACACCTTCAATCCCAATTGAACTAGAAGTGCACTAGAAGAAGGCATATCTTTTTAATGTGTGTTTGGGGCCAGAAAGAAGAGGGGAAAGGGAGTGCAGGACAGGCTGTATGAGAAAAGCAGAAAAAAGAAGCGACAATATGAAGTGTAACCAGAGTCGTTTGGCCTTGACTTTAGCATCTGAAGATCAATTACTGCCTTTTACAGGATGCATTTTAAAGTTATGATCCAATGAGATAAGGTACTACTAAAAATTGAAAACATCCCTGTTTATGTGGTCTTCACATTTGTCCTCAATGTAATGAAGAAAGTGTCAAAGTCTGTTTCCACTTCAGGTAGTGCTTGTTCCCTCCACAGTCTAGTTCAGAATCTTCACTTACATGATCATACTGTATGTCCCTGGTGGTAAAGAAACAAGATTCCAAAACTTACAACCTGGGGCTCCAACCAATCAGGTAAGAGGACCAAGGGGTTCAGCAGTCAATGACCCAATTAAACAGTCAATAAAACAGCAGTGACCGTAAATCATTTTTGCATACAGGTTTAAAAGTGCGCTAAACATATTAGGCTAATGGGTACGTCTGAATTAGTCATTGGCTGCCGTTTCAAGATACAAACAATAATGCACTTAAACTAATCACCGTGAGCATGATCCCCTCCAGATGCATGCCAGCTACAGATGGTAACCTTACTTAAAGTATGCAGCAGGTCAGCTCTGTGCTACTATGGTTTAACAAGAGAGGTACTTTGAGCTTGATGCTAACATGCTGCTCACAATGACAATGCTAACATGCTAATCTTATTTCGGATACCCCTGGTGCTTCTACGACGGAACAAGGACAGTAGTCCAATTAACTACAGCCAAAATGCTACCATATAGGATAGTAGTATAGTAATTAATAAATCAACCGTAACCCTCAAATGTCCAACATACACTGAAGCAGCTAGAATACAAGTCATGTGCTCAAAAGCTTTTCAGGCCAGAGTAGTTCCCTGAACAAAGAACAGCATCAAATCAAAGCTTTTCAGAAGGCGGGAAGACTCATTGGTTAAAAAGAGCCACAGTTTAAAAAAAAAAAAGACTTAAACCATGGAGACAAATACACAGTAACATTATCCTTGTGTATTGTTTGGTCCAGTGTTCCCTGTGTGTACTTTAGATGTCCATTTCTCCTTCACCTTGGTGAGCTCACTGAAACAACAAGGCTGAGCACCATGGAGAAGGCGGGAGTCCATGAACCAAAATAGTGTTTCTCTAATCAAATCATCCAACTGGAAAAAGTTCATCAGATTGGGCTACATAGTACTGGAAAGCAAGAGCGCAACTGTGTGTAGATGTGTGTGTGGATGGGAGTGCGCGTCTTTATGTCCTCCAAGGACATTACTTAGTACCCTGGCAGAAAGCCTAAAAAGACTGCATTCTTTGGACAGGCTAGGCATCTCATGTTTAATTCACAATAACAGCCAAGCTGAGACCCCAGTGTTACATTTCAGGGGAGGGAGGAGTAGTTTCAAGATTCCAAGATTTTGACTTCGATACTGGTAACGAGTTTAGGGGGGATACTGTCATGCTAATGTTATTACATAACATAATTTAGTAGTTAATCACCATCCTACTAGCCAGCTAGCTTACATGCTAGCCTGTGGTGTTTTGTACCTCAAAGAGAGATCTGAGTGTCTGTCTTTGAGCTGCTTGGTGAGGTTTGAAGTGTAGTTGCTACGACACTGTTGTGTAGCACCTTTAGCATACAGGTCACAAGGTTCACCATCTGCTCTGCAGGCAAAGTAGTCCAGACAGGAGACTTCAACAAGATGCGTAGGTGTTTTCCCACAGAAGATGACTCGCTGTTGTGTTGTTGTCGGTAGTGGACATGCTGAGGCTTGATCATGGCTGAGGCTCACGCTGCATAAACATAAATGACTAACTGCAGCATGTCTACTTGACCATTGACAGTCTATCTTGACTGCCTTTCCTTTACTGCCAACTATCTATACAGATAATGATTTGGAATTCTCTCAGTCTGGTTCATCCTTTCGCTGTCACTTACACACTTAACAGAGTTCCATTTGAAAAAGTACCAAACGTCTGGACATTCTAGTACCGAACCGCTTTGGATAAAAAGTACCGAAATTACAGTATGCAACACTAAGTAGTGTGTGTATCACTCTCTTGTATGGCAATAGGATGGAGATAACTAGAATTCTACTCACACAGAGAGTTACAAGTCATTTGTAATCTAGATTTTGGTTTAACGTTTGCAATGTTTCTTTTTCTGGAGCCTCAATCCAATGTTGACATCTGAGCTGGAAACAGCCAGGGGCCTGACAAAGGAGATCACACTAAGTGGTCACGAGAAGCTGGTCAATTAACCTGTTAGGCTAAGTTAACCCTATGAGCATGTTCACATACAAGCTGTAAAGCTCTGGTCTTGAAAAATAAAGCCAATGTAGAAGTGCAAAATCCTGCTGTTTGTTGGGTGTCAGCTTGAGGCTGGCTCCAGGAGCCCCGGAAGTCACATCCACTCCACAGCCAAAACAAGCCAGTTTTTACAGCATAATTTGACATGTTTACAGCCTGGTACAAAATCAAAATAGGTCTGAGTAGTTATTGTCATCATTGACATAAACTGTATGGGGGGGCTCGTTTTTTTTATTTATCCATAGTTAGGCGCGTAGCTGACATGATGTAATGGTTCATCATAAGGCCTAAAACCCGCCTCAGCTCCAGCTCTCAGCCTGTCGTTAGGTTGACTGAAAGTTAGACTGAGACAGGATTTCCAGCATGGCGGCTGCTGCTGATGAGCCTCAGGCAGGAACAGATGGCTGACGCCACTCTGGCGTCACATAACGATGGCCTGAGTTAGCTTCATATAACCTATCACCATCATGACTGAGTCTGGCTAATCTAGACCTAGCAGCCACAAATGCAGGAAGGAAAAAAAATAGCAGTCTGTTTAAAGTGTAAGTTACTGTAATATCACTTTATCATTATAGAGTCATAGAGTGCATTAGATCTACATATAATATCTGTTCATTCCTTTGACTAAGGGAAACTAACTAAGAACAGATAATTGAAAGTAAGCTTACTTTAAATCTTCTGAGGCTTCAGTTATTAATTTAGTCTCTGTTGTATGATGATAACTGTAAATCCTTTGCAACATCTTTCATGATCATATATTACAAATAAAAAATGTGACATAATAGATTAAGTTTTTGTCCACCCCCCTTCCTCCCTCCTCCCTGTTTTATTACATTTAGTCTAGCAGATAAAACTTCATTCAAACTTGAGTTTAATCGACTTAGAAATGAGTCGCCTAGGAACGTCACTAAAATCAAATACAGTTAGACTTTCTGGATCCAGTCTTTAGAGGCCATTAAAGCAGAACATAAAGACGGACAAAAGAACCATTGGATGACCAGGGACGAATAATTTGTCCCTTCCTTTTGCCTCACTAATTCAAGCTTTCTTTTCACTTCTCATTTGCCAAGGTACCTTGGTCTTTTTCCTTGTTTCACGAGAAGTCAAAAGGTCATGCAGTGATCACTTCTGAATGGTTTCTTAATGTGGGCTTTTGTGTAGCCCCCGTGTTGGACGTGACCATTAATGAAGGACAGAGGAAGGTAAGCTGATTGACAGGTGCTTGGATGAAAACACAACTCAATCAGAGTTAGAGGGCACGCAGACATTCCTATTTAACCTGTGTAAGATAAAAAAATATATCTTTGCAAATACAGGATCCGGTTCTAAAATGTAATATGTGTTGAGACCTTGAACAGCATACACATTCAATAGCTCCAGTTTAATGTATGTCTGATAAAAAGAGGCTTTAAGTCCTGTCACACTCTTCAAAGGGAAACTTGACCTCTACAGTCAGTGACTGCCAGCATGAACCTGACTACCCCTTGCCCTCCCCCCTCCCCCCACCACCCATGCCCCCACCCAACACTACAGGTCTTGTGGGACTTAAAGTTATGGCAACCTGAGATTAGCTCTAGGGTAACCTTCCAGTCACACTACTCACTTTGTCTTGTGAGTGGTTTATCATTAACCCATTAAGCAACTCTCAAAATGGTAACCGAACAATACATTCCAGTTATCAACTTGACATCTAATCACACTGCTGTGATCCAGTAAACACACCTTCCCTTGGTCTCCAGTACCAACAAACAGGAGAAATACCACAGAAACAATGGGTCCCTCTGAAAGCATGGTCTCTGTTCAGAAAGGCCACCGGGCAGGGGGTCTTCCCATAAAATATACTAAGACTATAATACCCTTTCTACTCAATTGTAAGCCCCTGTACTTTGAAGGCCTTCCCTGCAAATTCCTGGGGACAAACGTTGATTAAAAAACTTTCAAGTAGTCTGTTAAACATCCATTAAAAACTTTTAACGACTTAAACTGGATTTGAAACTTCTGCTGACGCAACCTGCAGAGATGCAGAATCGATGTGTTTACAATGCGATGCGGTACTGTAGGATTGGTACAAGACTATGGGATACAATAGGAAACAATACTTAACAGTACCATTATAGAATGTGAAACACTACGATACAATACAATACACTTTAATGTCCCTGAAGGGGAACTGGTCTTCAGTTCTGCTGTACACAGAAAAAGCTAATGTATCCTTGGCAGCTTAGGATCATGACCTACCAATTGTTCAAAGGAAAATTAAAGTCCCTTACAGATCATGAATCATCACCTACATACCACTACACTTACGTGGACACAACAGCATGCTTGGAGGCCATTCTATTTCCCTGTTTCCATGTGGGCTGCCAACACCCACATTCAACATCCAATCCAGAGCTCACTCTGCTCTACTCCTCTAAATGCTTTGTGAAGGTCAGAGGCACTGATATCTGTTCCCTCTTTGTTCCAGCTTTTGATTGGACATCTTTCAGATGCATTTGATCGACATGGGTTCCCGCTCAATCAAAACCCTGTCAATCACCAATCAGCCACTTCTGACTGCTTTTAAAAAAGAGCTCACAGCTTTGACTTCTTAATGTCCAAATATATCTAAATGTATTGATAGGTAGTTCCATTTTACATTTGAACGATCAACTCCTTAGCTCTTACTGCTGGAAAAACTATACAATAATGACGGTACTTCTAAAACACTTTCTACCTGCTTTGCTGTTCTAATATTCCTTGTTACTAATCAGTTGATATGCGGAGCTTCTTGTTTCTGTCTACCTTGTCACTTTAAACTGTCAAAGAAAGGTTAAAAATTCTCATTACAAATGGAGTGAGTTTTGGAGGGAAATCTCTTTGAATATATCTTCACACAACAGGAAGAGGGCGCTGTTCTTCTAGAGCAAACGTCTAAGTATCACACAGTTTGTAGTGCATTATGTAACTTTTAAAAATGAATTGGACCGTGTCTCTTTTAATTCTTTATAGGCAATTGTTAGGTTATACTCTTAGTTTGGAGTACAATGCCTTGTTTTGTATCAGGTCATGTTGTTCTCAAGCAGCACATTTGTATCCATAACAAACTTCCCCCAGCGAACATGGAAAGCGGTCCTGATCTCGAAACCTGAGCCATACCTACAAAAAACTGTTCCTCCCCACATGATCCGAGGTCACTGCTTTTGAGGGAAACAAACTGTGTGGACTACCAAAGCATGTTCAGCTTACCTACAAACTGAATGTGCATGCAGGACAACAGGCTACTAAAATAAAAACAACAAGAGAATCTAAATTAAAAAGCAAAGAAAACAAAAACCAACCAGGAAGAGATCTGATCCATATCGACTTTTGGCCAAGGGGCAGGATAAGAGAAGTGTAGGTCATCAAGAGAAACTTAAACCCAACTTTTAGCCAGAAAGCAGAAAAAAAGAAGTATCAGGAAAGTCTAATGCATCGTCATATTTCAATAGTCATAAATCTTCAAATCATACTCTTCAAGAAAACTGGATGACCCGTTTTAAAGGAGGACACTTTAGGATTTTATCCATGGCATGAGTTTGATGTGAAGATTGATACCACTCCTATGTTGGCACAGTAAACATGAGCTACTGCCAGCAGCAGGTTAGCTTAGGTCCAGGAAGTGACTGCGCCTAGCAAAGTGGTCTGGTACATCCTCCTTTAACCATAAATTAGCCAATCATTATGACTCTTTAGTTTGTGTACACATTAAACAATGGAGACACAGTGTGTGATCAGCTGAGCTATGTAACAAGGAAGTGTTTTCTATATACAGTAGGCCTTTAGTTTTTACTGTCCCTGGAGCCAGGATAGCTTTTTCTTCTTCTTTCAGTGCTAAAGCTAAGCTAAGTTTCTCCTGCCAGACCCCTAGTATTTTTTTCCGCTGCAAGTCCGAGAGGGCAGATGTGAGAACGCAGCAGGATATTCTCCGGAGAATTCACCTCAAGCCAATCGAGGAGTAGGGAGTGACGTTTATATACTGTGACTGCTATAGAGTGTATGTATGCGACCACTATGATCTCCATGCACGTAATTAAACGGCTGCATTACGTCGTCTGTTTGTCAGTGGCATTGATATAAAGGCAAATACTCTCATTATAGCATCGTATAGCAGACTTTTTTGCTTCGTCTGATACTTACCTCAGGAACCCCCCCCCCCCCCCCCCCGCCCCACCCATCCCATCTGACAGGGATAGTCTCCCGCTGTGAGGAACATATGTGTGAACAGCCAGGTCAGGAGAATCTCCGGAGTTGTCCTCCTGAAATTATCTAGATATTTTTAGGAGTGTGTGTGTGTGTGTGTGTGTGTGTGTGTGTGTGTGTGTGTGTGTGTGTGTGTGAAAACGGCTCATGTGAAACTTTTGGGAGAAGGGATACACCATTTAATCCTTTAAGGTTAAATATAAAAAGAAATAATCAGTTTGTCAAATTCATGTTAACATCAAAATTGCTGACACAGCCTTACCTGGTCTGTTATAGCTAGTTTTTCTAAAGCTAAGAGAATCAGAAAACAAAGTTTAAATGACATAACTGGCTCGATTACCTATTTGCTAACTCTAAAATGTTAACTGTTGGCCATAGTGGCTACTGTTAAGGTAAAATGCTCTTGAATAGCAACTAGTTGCAAGACAGGTGATTAAAAGCAGATCCCCCCCCACCCTTCTATATCGGGAAAATCTGGCATGAAAATTCTGGTTTGCATTCTGGTTCAAGGCCTCGACAATGAACTGTCCAATCTGCATTACACGCTCCAAATGAAGCAGCACAATGTGACATGTGAAGTTATTTTTACAGCTCACCAGCTGACCAGGAGTGAAAAGCCCTCATCTGGTGCCAAACCTGCGTGTGGAAAAAATCATCTTCATATTCTGGATGAAAATAGACCAACGGTGTGTGGGGGGGGGGGAAAAAACGCAAGTTGGACTTCCATCAGGAAAAACTCGAGCTGACGAAGTGATGGGACGGCAGAGTGATTCCTCAGCACTGCAGGCTTATCATATGATGCTGCTGATGTAAGGATAGGGACCGGATGAAGCCAGTTTAAAAGCCCATGGCCTACATGGACTAAACCGGGCGCTCAGAGTGCAGACACAATGTTCACATTCTGGTCTGTTTGTAAGTAAGATTCTTTCCACTGAACCATTTCCTCTCATGCATTTTACGCATGGCAAGGATTTCCATCTCTCTCCAAAAGCCCCTGAACGCATCACAAAATGTATTGAAGCATCCAAAAAAAGGGACATGCTCGCTTGCCTACGCCTTTCTCTCTCTATATTTCTCATTCATTGCAGCACATGCTCATCTCTGCATACCGCGGCGTCCCGAAGAACGCCGAAAGCCCCCGTTAATCCTCCTGATCACCGGCAGCGGAGGCTCGTCTTTCAGCGCCGTCAGCTAGAAAGCAGGCATTAAAATGTTACTTTACCTTCGGAGGGAATGGAGATGTGCTGTTGTGTGTGTGGGCTCCTGTACACGCTGCCCGATTCGGGTGACCTTGGCTCAGGGAAGATGCGTGTGTCTGTGTTGTGGAAGGCTCGATGTTTGAATTTCCTGAGTGAGCCGCTGCTTGACGTGGAGCTGCAGAGGGCGGCGCTGCCTCCGTGGCTATTTTAAAACCCGAGCAGTCTCCGAAGGGATTGAAGGATAGACTCAGTCGTTCAATGCACGTTACTCGTTACCTCCACAGTTCCTTGTCCCGCCTCCTCCTGGGCGCCGTAGTATTTCCATGAGCTCGGATGAGGCCCATGCATGAGATAAGCACGCAGCCCAGAGGCAGTTAGGCCTATCTGATTGTCTGATACACCGTAGTGCTGTCAGAGCAGGAAGACACACTCTGCTTTTCATTCAAAAGTCTGCTCTCAAAATGATACAAATAAGGAAATCATCCCAGGCTTCACAGACTCTGAAGTTGTCTATGACACAATTTTAAGCCTTTAATAAAGGAGCTGAGTTAAAGCCATGGGCGGTTCTAGGCAGGGGCCAACAGGGGCCAGTGCCCCTGTAACACTGAGCTTGGTCCCTCCCCCTGTGGCCACCCCTCCAGAAAGAAGAGCCCTCCTCACACATACACAGTATTTGACTGAACAACGGGACTCACAATCTAGTATTAAATACTGTTACTGAAACAAATATAAATCATGGTATTTAATGTTGAGGTATTTAATGATGTGCACTATTATTTGCCATACTATATATATTTTTAAAGTGATCATCTTTGTCTATTTTTCACCTGGGTTTAATGTTCCCCTCTGACAGCACAACTGGCCCCAGTTTGGCCGCCTCGGTAAAAATGGTCTACAACCGCCACTGGTTAAAGCCATAGACTGTCTGGTTAAAGAACTAAAAGAAAAGGAAATGTTTGCTTTTAACATGTTTATTTCTGATGTCAAGATGTGCATTTTAATATGGATGCTAATGGGACTTCCTTGACTTGTGCAGTCAGTCTCAAGTGGACACTTGAGGAACTGCAGTTTTTGCTTTTTTTTTCATTAGCAAATTATGTTCTATAAAGACTTTTGAGTTGCAGAATAATATTACATTCAATTTGTGGATTTATTAATTGTTTTAAATGTCAACTACAAAATATGATTAGAAAGAGAAACATATCAAGTATCTTATATACATAATATAAGCTCTAGAAGAAGTTCAGACTTTTTTAAATATATTGAAATGGCAGTTCAAATGAAAGGACTGAATATAAACTGAATTCTGAGTTAAATTGTTAACACTGAATAAACTTTGATGACTGAAAGACGTCATTGAAAGCGGTGGCGGTGTAAGTTTGAAAAGAGGGAGATGAACAGAGTCGGTGGAAATAGATTGATGTTTACTTAATTGTGTGAGATGTATTCGTTATCCTAAATGTTCTTTGCGTGAGTAAATCTGCTTGCATCACTGACGCCAAACTCAATCTGGGTCATCTGAGCTCAATCTGTGGGATTAATGTGAGAGTCACAGGGAAGCCTGTGCAGATGGGGAGAGTGAAGATGAAGTTTAAGAACCAACACAAAGGAAGTAAGATGTGAGACCAACATTGAAAAATAACATTCTGATAAACTGCAGTGATTTAATGAGGAATAAGCTATAGGAAGAAACCTGAATCTATTTGCTGTGTTTTAGCAAAACTGAAGACATGAACAGAAACTAAAGGCATACAGCGTTTGGTGAAAAGATAACAGTTTTAAAGGCTTACATTGGTGCAGGCATCATTTGACTTGAACAATGCATTGAAGAGGATTGCATGATGCAATATGTCTTCATTAATAGGATAAATTTGTTCATAATCCATCTGCTAGACATTACCAGATAAGGAGTTTGGAAAGCTCTTCCCACGAGGGACGCCCTGCTTTCAGCCTCATCTGGCTCCAACACTGAAGCTGCTTTTTTGAAGCATGATTCCCTCAGGTTAATCAAGACAACGTTGATGTCTTCTCCGGATGAACTGCAAGATAATTCCCAGAGCAGTCGCTGAGTCACTTCTTCTTCACCCTGTGTGAGTCATTTTCAAAGTGTACAGTGTGTGTAAGCCTGGATTAGGAACAACAACAGACGTACAGCAGAATGAAGCCCACATTTAGGGTGTTTATTTCCAGATAAGGGCACTTGAATAAAAATAGATGAATTTAGGCTTCAGTCCAAACACTTCTGTTTGGCTGCTAGCCTCTAACTCTCTTTTCTTTTCTTTTCTTTTCTTTTTTTTACCCATGTTTCCCTGTGTTTTTCAGGGTCATTTTCAGTCGTGTCTGTGCTGCCAGTGATTTTCATCATTTTCTTGTTAACGCGTGGACTGAATGTATTTATGTTCTGTTTTGGCTAAGACTTTGCCAGCTGACAGCTTGCCCTAGAAATCCATCATTAAATTTTAATTTCTAACTGCATCAGTTGGCAAGGTTGTTAAATATAACCGACATGTGATGCTCTCACTTTTTGGGTTCTGTAAGGAGAAAATGGCATGTTGCATTTTTGATATATTGCCTTTTTGAAATATAACAAAAGTTCACATATGTGCAGTTAATAATAGCATACAGCATATGAAAAAACTGGGTTACTTAAAGAGGACATATTATCCCCCTTCTCCACCTTTTCAAACAGTCCCCTGTGGTCTAAAAGAAACATCTGCTCTCTCAGAACGCTCCGTTTTGGTGTGTCTGTCTCTTTAAATGCAATGAGCCCCCCCCCCCCCCCCCCCCCCGTCTAAAAATGGCAGAGCTGCGAAAAAATATTGTTTTAGGCTGAGGTGGAGTCCATGGGTGGAGATACCAGGGGAGGGGAGGGGATTTTTTTTTTTTTTTTTACCAGAATCCCACTGTGACATCACAAGAAGAGCAAATTTGAAACAGAGCATTTTTCTCTGTGTCATAAGATTTATGCAGACCACAAACAAAGGACTCGATGGGTTTATTTCACATTTTGTGGGTCGGTAGAAACTCAGGTTACTCAAATATATGTTCAAAAACTCTGTGAAAGTTGATTTTTTACAATATGTCCCCTTTAATGATTTGTTCATCCAACTTTCATCATTGTGAGTGAACAATGCGTGAACAGCTGGGCGAAGCTGAGGAAGCTACAGGTGAATCACTATGTTCGCTCACAATAAAGTTACAGTCAAGTAATTTTCAGTTTGCCACAGATTATTGATTTATTTTTCATTGTATGTTCCTGCAACTGAGCAGAACCTGAAAACATAGGTATAGGCAGTGCACAGGTTACCCCATTGGACAGGTAGTGTGGCCGAGTGGTCCAAGGTGCTGGATTTAGGCTCCAGTCTCTCAGGAGGTGTGGGCTCAAATCCCACCACTGCCATTTGACGAGGAGATCCTTCTTTTCATTTGATGACCTGTTTACATGTTGGGAATTCTGAGTAACCGCCACGTTGATCTTTTAGATTCAAAACAAGATTATCTCTGTTAATTGAGGTTCCAGACATACTACAGAACCTACGGACATTTGAAAGGGTGATTTTTTCCCCTAGTGGGATTTTCTGGCACAACTTCCCCAGCTACCAAGGTGAATGAAGAGAGAAAGGCTAGAGGAGAACAAAAAGCTTCATCAACACTTGTAGTGTGAAGATCAACTTTAACAACTAATTAGACCGACGTGTTTCAGCTTGTGGTGTTCATCAGGCTCTGATGTTGAAAAGTTGTTTCCCAGTATCAGTGCAATGAACTATCAAACTCCCTCTCTGCCCAAACACTGCTGTTTGCACAAGAAAATAGTTTTGTCAGGATTGTTGCAGTCAACATTATTGGAGAGCCCAAAGCCAGTCTAAGTGTTGTTTGAAGACTCACCCACACTGAGACGAATTAAATATAAATGAGAAACCCATTTCATCAAAACATAAATGATTTACACGTTCTCTGGACAAATGCACCTGCAGTTGGGTCATAAATGATTTCACAGTTTCATTTTATAACCCATCAGAAAAAGGATCCTCATTGCCATTCAACCAGATAAGCCCGACTTCTGTAGCATTATTTATGAATGTAAATAAATGACCTAGACACTTAAAAATCTTTTCTCGTAATTGTTATTTGACATGTCGTTTCTCATTTTCAGTTTCACCATTTAGTGTGATTAATAAAAATGCCAAATGTTTGTCACAGTGAGTAACAAATGTGTGAATTCGAATGGAAAATATTTTTTTTATATAATACAATATTTGGCTTTTCCCTTTTCAACCCCACAAACTATCAAGTGCCAGTGAAGCTAAATAATAACAGAATAAATAATTGTGTGAGTCCGATACTGTAGTGAAATATAATGTTATCAAATCTAAAATTTTCATCAAGAATTTCAAAATAAAATCCAAGATGGCTCTTGCCTCTGAACTTTAATGTTGCTAGCTAGTTAGAAACCAGTGTTTCTTTTTAAGCTAACTTTTGATTCCATAAACATTATACATTTATTATGATTTGTTCTTGTCTGACTTACCCAGTTTCAGTATGTTTTTGTAGCCCTCATGTGACAGGTGAATGTTTTTGTATGCTAATCTAAGATGGGCACAGTAAAAGAAAAGAGGCCTATTTGTAAAAAAAATTAAAACATTTTTTAAAGTTAATACAAAAGTGCAAAAACCTGCAGTTCCGCGATTGTCCACTTGAGGCTGGCTGCAAAAGCCGCCAAAGTCACACACACACCCATTCTGAAATGCGAGTTTTTACAGCAGAAACAAACATGTTTACAGCCGAGTTCAAGGAACTGTTTAAGTCTGAAAAGCTACTGTCTACATTGGCACACACTGTACAGGGTATTTGTTTTTGCTGTATGTCTGTTATTGTTCCTAATCCAGGTTTACACTTACTGTACACTTAAGCTTTAGATTGAAAATGACTCACACTGGGTGATGAAGACTGTTTGGGTAATTATCTAGCAATTTCTCCTGAGAGGAGATCAAAGTTATTTGAATTACCATGAGAGAGTCATGCGGAAAAAGCAGCTTTAAAAAACAAAAACTCAGCTGTTTAGATAATATATGGTTAAGAGTTATTTATATTAAGGGGCGTGGCTTATCTGACTACTTGCCTAGGCAATTAGGTTGCCAGAAAGTTAGTTTGAGACAGCATTTCCAATATCACGATGGCCACCCATGAGCCATAAAAGTCCGCTTCAGAACCAATGGATGACGTCACTGAGACTACATCTATGTTTATATACAGCCTATGGTTACAAGGTAGAGGGTAATAGGGTATTACATGTTTTTCAAAATACACTAAAACATGTGTTTCTCTTTTGTCTCTTCCACATTTGTTTGAAAAGCGATCATGACTTTCACTCCAGACCGCTTTATGAGGGGTAAGGGCAACGCTATTCAAAGCCAATAGGAGTACATGATATCGTTTTCCAGCTTGTACTTTCATCCCAACAAAACCTTGTGCTGTGAGAATTCACAGGATCCTCACTGTTTGAAACTGTAAACAATATGATTCCAGATTGTAGATAAAACACCAAATAAGAGCTCAGATTGTGGAAGCATGGCACTCCCACAATCCAAACAGAAACTTCAGACATGCTCACACTGTTGAGGTAGAGGTGTGGCCCACAGGGGAAGCCAAGAAAAATGTGTTTCTTGTCTCACAAAAGAGTAAGTTAAGACCAGTGGGAGGGAGTGCTGAGGGGAAACAATGATCCATGAGGGGGAAAAAAGAGATAAGAACCTACGCACGTCTTTAGTTTGATCAACTTTAGTGATACCTTTCCCAATTCTTCTCAAGGAGACTGTTAAAAAAACAGTTTCTAATTTTTATTAAATGAATTCATAAAAATTTGATGGAAATTTTGTGGCATTTCAACTTGATATTTCTCTAGTCTTCAATCTATAAACAAAATATAACCAAACTTGCAACTTGCACTGTGCCACAGCTTTAAAAACACAAATAGGTTTGATTCCCTTTGGGTGCCAGATTTCTGTATAATCACAGGTTTTAAAAACACTAAAAGTGTAGAAAATTAACAGCTTACTGCGTCAATCGTAGAGCTGTTCTTTATGGAGCAGGGCCAGTGCATGAGACACTGTCCCACCCCGTCTAAGCTAAGCAAGACACTCTCTAATCAGAGATCAGCTATCACGCAGCTGTTCACACTTAAAAGTGTTTGTGATTGTGTAACATCTATTGTACCTGTTTGTTATGGGGGCAGGGTGGAGGTATGTCTGAGCGCTTTAATGCTCTGTGTTTAAATATCTCACAGGTATTGAATATTAGGCCTCCTGTGTAATTCAATTGCTCCTATAGATGTAATCTTAGATGCGTATTAAAGAAGAACTATGTAAGATATTTAATTAAATAAAAAAAACAACCTTACTATATGATCAGACATTAAGGAAACATGCTATGTTGAAGTGCTGGCTTCTCTGACAACAATGCAGCAGCCAGTATGTCCTCCTTCTAACTTTAGATTCTGCTCCTGAATGCTCTGGATTTGTTTGGACCAGAGAAGGTAGGCGGTTTTAAGGCACCCCTCACACGGCCGTTTTGGACGCCCCTCGGTTTGCCAGATATGAGAGCAGTTATCAGGTCAAACCAACAGGTGTTGCAGCAATGGAAGTGGTTCAGATAGAAGTGATTGTACCCGACCTAAAAAGCCTCTGCATGTTTCTAATAAGCTCCACGAGCAGAAACGTGCTCAAACTAGGATCAATATTGGAGATGCTTTTTGAAAAATGGAGAGAGGTTAGAACACAGAAAGGTTTACTGACTGATGCAGAGCTGGCTAAACACTGAAGCTTCAGTGTCCACCACATGGCAGCCTGCGTGAGCATCGACTCTAGAGAGGAGGGGACTCTACAATGTTTTGAATTTAAACTACAGTACCCATTTTTTTAGCTCTAAGTGTCGGAGTTACTAATTGCTCCTTTCAAAACATTTTTGGAATTCATTTAAACTTACACACTGTCTACTTTTTCTATGGTTTGAGCCAAATTTAAGACCACAGAAACCATTACACACAACAACAAACTTTTGATCTGTGCTGTGAAATACTAACAATGATGATGATATAGGAGTGATTTAGATTATGGAAAATGAAAGAAAATGGTTTACAGTTATTACTTTATTTATTTTTTTCAATGTTCACACGTATTAAAACATTACAAATCACACAAATAGTAACAATAAGCTTCTGATTCCGTTTTGAAAGGACAACTCATGGATGAGGAACCATAATTAGACTTGATTTACCCTACCAGCAGGGGGCAGTGTCGTCAATAAATCTATAAGTGCACAAGTGAGCTTAGGCTGTTCTTGTATCAAATAACAGTGGGAAATGAGTTTTTAACCATTATTTTAATTTGGTAGCATTAAATCATTACTTTTACATCAACATTTGTCAATGTGTAATTCAATGTTAATGTTAAGTCACCCCAGTGTTTCATTTCTTTAATATATTAATTACCAAAGGTACATACATCAAAATAACAACTGATGGTGTCTGTAATAAATCAAATCTAAAAAAGCAGGAGCAAGAAACAGGAAAATTGTAATTAGATATGATTTGATGAATCAAATGTTCACAATAACAAACTGGTCAGGAGGGTCAGTTCTGTCTTGAACTCTAGAGAGGAGGAGGGTGAGAGGAGGATGTTATTGGTTGATGTTAGCTAAGCTGACATCCATCATGGACAACAACCCCCCCCCCCATGAGACTGTGGGGACTCTGAGCAGCTCCTTTAGCAGCAGCCTGAGACATCCACCCTGCAATTAAATTATTCATTTATTTTAAGAGCCACTTTCTGAAAGTCTCGGCCCCGTCTCAGAATCAAGAGCATTTTTACTTGGTCTGGTCTCGGATCCGGACTGGGCGGACTGCGGATTTTAAATAAAGACCATCGCTGAAATACTTTTACTTTAATGACTTTTTCCCATGTCATTATTGGGATTCGAAGGAATAAAATCAACCCTTTCTAAAGGAACATTTTCATTCATAATATGATTTTTATCCCCAAGTTATGGCGTCAAGCTTCCCAGTGTTACGGTCTAAGTGAGTAAAACGCCCCCTGCACACAAGATGATGATTTTCAGTGATATTTATATTTATAGTCTTCATTTTGGTTTTTTCTCGCCCTGCCTTGGTCTTGGTCTTGACTCGGTCTCGGAGCATTCTGGTCTCGGGTATGTCTTGGTCTTGGTTAGTGTGGTGTTGACTACAACACTACTCTGTCTTTCCACCAGTGAAAATGTACATACTGTATTTTCCTGGTATTATTTTACTACTACCATATCTTCCTTTTATTATTTAAAGACTGTAAATGTGTTTGTTTTGAACTCTTTGCTGATTCTATTCTTCTTCTTTTGAGC
Source organism: Labrus bergylta (assembly GCF_963930695.1). NCBI lineage: Eukaryota > Metazoa > Chordata > Actinopteri > Labriformes > Labridae > Labrus > Labrus bergylta. The sequence continues at coordinate 14,741,956 of NC_089217.1, read as the reverse complement.
TGTTGTAACAACCAAATAGAATAAAGTGTGTCTTATCTTATTTAATATACAGTATAGATACAAACTGCACATGGAACAGCAGAACATTTAATGCACTACTGTAGATGACCCCGAGTCTGGACACGTGAATGTTACATACTGCATGACTGTAAATATAAATGTTTAGCCAACAGTGGACTTTTGTTTAGTTCCAGTGACACAGTGGCCATAAATAATCGCACAAAACATTTAGGTTCACCGTGCCAATGAACTGTAGATGATGTTCAAACATATAACGAGGTGTGCTGTAAATTCCAGAGGAGATTCTTATGCAATAGTTAACCCATTAACACACACGTTTTGTGGATTACAATATTACTAAAAGTGGAAAAATGACTACAATAAAATGGTGAAACATGCAAGAACAAAACAAAATTAGATGCTGTCAAGCAGTGTGGGGAAATGCAGTTTGTAGGGAAAACTGAATACTGCGGTTTGATTTGTTTGAAATGTTTGCATCTTCATCGAAGTCTGAACTTCTGTAACATCTGTGAAGCATCTACATCCACACCCTCTGGTTTATTACTTGTATTACTGGATGTCAGTCACTTTCTGTTATTCTTCATGTACCATTCACGTTCCTAACCACATATCTTCTCTGGAGCTCCTTAGCTCCCTTGTCTCCTATAGGTTCCTCTGGGTCGATGGTGTGGACGCCCTGCTGTCAAATGGTAAATGGACTTGAGCTTGTAGAGCGCTTTTCTTGTCTTCTGACTACTCAAAGTGCTTTTACACCGAAAGGTCACACCTACACATTCACACACTGATGGTGGAGGCTGCTGAGTAAAGAGTCCATCAGGAGTAATCCCATTCATACACATTTATACGCCACAGCCGAAGCAAAGGGAGCAACTTGGGGTTAAGTGTCTTGGCCAAGAACACATCAGACATGTGGCTGCAGGAACTGGGGATCGAACCACTGACCTTCCAATTAAGAGACGACCGTCTGTACCACTGAGCTTTTGAATGTTTCCCATTAAACCTGTTACAGAAACGTAATCTCTACCTGGTTTTGCTTGGCCTCTTACTTCGGCGGCTGTGGCTCAGTTTAAGTTGGTCGTCTCTCAACCGAGAGCTCGGGGGTTCGATCTCCAGCTCCAGCAGCAACATGTCCGATGTGTCCTTGGGCAAGACCAAGTTGCCCCATGCTGCTATGTGTATGAATGGGATAAGCTAATACTGATGGTCACTTTACACAGCAGCCTCTACCATCAGTGTGTGAATGTGGAGGTGTGACCTGCAGTGTAAAAGTGCTTTGAGTAGACAGAGGACGAGAAAAGACCTATACAAGCGAGAGTCAAGAAAAAAAGAAGATAAGCCAAAATAATTTGCCTAAAAAATATAGGACAAAGTAGATCATTTATCACTTTTATGTATTTGTTCTTGTAGATCATATTTTAAAACAGAAAAAATCTAACCTAGAGGCTTTGTTAAGAGCGGTCAGTAAGACAAGCACTCTGATTTTGATCATGATGAGCCACTTATTGAGAGCAGAAAATGCATTCCTTAACTTTAACTTCCAACAAAAAGAAACTGTGCGTAAAGTTCATAGCGGTGCGGTGCGGTTGAAAAATTGTTTGCCCTTCCACTCTCACATCCCGTCTCCAAACCTGAGCTAAATGAAAAGGCTCTGCCACACCTTCAGATTACGTCACTCATGAGGATGTCAGACAATCATGTTAATCAACAGAGAATAATAAACTATTTCATATGCACTGATATCATCAGGATTCATAACCGAAAAATGCAAAATATATCAACATGGCTTCAGCACTCCGGCCTCTAATTGGCCATTATGTGACAATCAGCTGCATATATTAACTTAAAGTTCTTGATGACAGTGTTCAAAATTGTCAAAAGGTAAAAAAAATGTCTTCTTTGGCAAAAAAGGAAAAAGAGGAAGAAAAAGAAAGTTCTTCAAAAGGTCGTATAGTTCATCTTTATTTAAAAAGTTTAGTATTTACTTTGGTTGTCCTCTCTGTCGATGGACCTCATAAGTCATGATGAAACCCCTGACTCTTGTCTAACCCTAGGTAATACAGAAGACAAGGTTTAGATAAAGAAAGAACAAAAGCCACAGAAAGGTGACTCTAAATCTGTAAGCCATAAGAGACCGGGTCTGAAACACAAAGCGAGGTCAGAGTGAACAAACTCTCCACCTCTAGAGGTCACTGTGCACCAGAGATCTCCTCCACACGAGCAGAGGAGCACAACCCGTTCTCTCAAATCATCACCTCTCCTCCCACATCGTAATTCTCCATCCCGGCTCGGCTGATGTTTAAGTTCACAAGCCCGTGTGTCCCTGATTTAAAGGTGTATATAAACCACGCAGGGACTTGTGTGACTGATGAGACCACCGAAGGAAGGGAATCTTTCCACACCTTGATGTTTACCTTTCCTGTCAGCTTGTTTCCACAAAGGCAGCGAGGACCCCGGCTGTTTGGGTCAGAGGCGCTGCAGCTGGGGAGGGCGGCATTCTCACCTCAACACCTCCCCTCCTGAGCATGGGTGGGGGGTGGGGGGTAAGGAGACATTCCACAGCTGTATCCATATAGACGCCCTCCACCTGTCTCATGATGCCTTTATGTACACACTGACTGTACATAACAAAAAATAATTAAGTAAAGGTTCATTCATTATCTTGGAAATAAGAATTCACTTAACAAACGTACCACAAGGTTAAATAATGAACTTTTAAGAGAGGGTTTCTATAATGGAGTCAATTTATCAAGTGCTTCCATTCAATCACACTTTTATTTGACCTTTTGAGACCCAGAGGCGTCCTTCACTTCCTACATACAAGGCGATGAGTTATCCAGATGACATTGGATTTTGGATGTTCAAATTTCAATTTTCAAACCGGCACTCATTGCCTTGATTCTCTTGACTTTATAGACTATCTCTTGAATAAGATGGGACAGAACGCCTCGTCCAAGGTAACATGATTCTTGTCAGATGATCATAACAGAGTATAAGCGAATTTATGGGAACAGATCGACCGTGATCGACTGGACGTTTCAGCTGAAAAGCTGAAAGACATGTGATGTGCATAGTTTCATCAAGTCCCTCCTCTAATGTAAGAGTGCGTATGTTCTCCTACAGAGGATTTTTTCGGGTGATCGACCAGGTATCTGGAAACAAAAAAAAGCTCCAGCCGGGCCAGAATGCCATGCATCGTCTGTCACCAAACAATAGGTCAGGATGGAGAAACAGAGGAGGTGAGAGGAGGAGGGGGCGCATTCCGGAGACAGCCAGCAGGAGATCTTTTGGGTGGGGGGCTGGGTTGAGTCATCTGAGTTCCTGGGGTGCTGTGAAGGTGCTCTACCCTCCTTGTTTTTGTCACAATGCTGAGCACACAGCACAGATAATGAGACTGATTTGACCTGCCCTGACAATTGGAGGGGTGTTACCCAATCTAACTGATAATCTCCTCCAGGTGCAGCTGGCTGAGTTGTGTGTTTTAAAGTGAAACTGTTAAAATGATAGATCTATTTAAAGGAAACACCAAACATGCTTTAATTATATATATGGGCTAAATGCAAACAAGAACGTGTGAGATGGAGTGCATACCTGAATTCAAACTATAAGAAGTCTGGTGTCTTTGCTTTCACTTTCACTTTGGGGTTGTAAATATATCTTTCCCATGAAGCACTTTTTGAATCTGAATTTGACTGCTCCATTTGAGGCCACATTACCCCTGCAGGCTTTCTGCCCGTTATCTCCCAACCATGCCCACTTCCCCTTTTCTATTCAAAAATGAGTCACCCATTAACAATGCATTGTTTTCAGCAATGGTCCCGTTAACCTACAGCCGACCTGACAGCGAAGTGGTTTTACTTTGAAATGAAAATGGAACCACTCCGTCACATGCACTTTTATCACAATGAGCGCAAACATACCTTTAACAACCAGCAGGTGAGGAGGATGAGACTTTGAAAGTGTGTCGACTTATGCTAACGTGGCTCGTGTAACTGTTTTGTACTTAAGACTACAACATAGGGGGTTAGCTTTCACACACTACTGAACATGTGTAGACACTTTCAGGACTTTAAGGTCTTGACATTTATCAAAACTGCTTTTGTTTTTAACACATTCACCTCACAGCATGAAGCACTCTTAGTGCTTTCACACATGCACAAAACTCCTGAAAACTTCAGAGCTGCATGTGTGAATGCAAACCGCAATTTACTTTACAGGGTCTTTGTCCTTATCCTAATCCACTTTTAATACCTATATTTTCATCTAAAAAGTGGGCTGCATCCTGTATACCGATGCGACCATTAAACCAGTAAGAAATGCTGTCATTACCGCAAGTGCAGCCACGGGCATCACACATTGCAGGCGACCCAAAGTGATTGAAAATTTGCCCCCATTTATTATGTTTTTCAAGCTATGCTTGGGTACATAGGGACGGCGTCTTTTCTCCCTCATTAGGTCATCATTTTGCATTCAAAGAAAAATGGTGGTGTTATTGTTCAGTAGATAATGATTGTGGAAAGAACCCTCAATTAAAGTCAACGGGTGACCAGTAGAAGAGGGCAGTGCGACTCACGGAGCTAAACAGCTGCACAGAAACTGCCTGTTGGGAACTTTTCTGAACACAATGGAAATCAACACGCATGCAGACAGTTTAAACCTTTTTTCAGTCTAGGAGGCCCCCAAAGATAATCTGCTTCTTAAATACTGCTGTGATTTATATCGCAGATTTTACGTTACTGAGAAATATTACAGAGTCGGGAGGGGGGTGAAGACGTTTATATCGTGCAACCGGTGCACAACTATAGACAACCTGTGCGATCTCTGTACACATAATGAGAGTGCTTCATTATGTTGAAATTGAGAACGTGTGGAACTACAGAAAGCGTGGATATAAAGGCAAATATTTTCACAGTGAGTCTTTTTTTCTGGTAGTAATGCTTAAAAATAAATAACATCATGTAACTACTCACTTCATATGCGCTGTGAGAGTATGGGCAGTAAGTTTTCATACTCAATTATTTTTAGATTTAAGGGGAAGTTTATCTTGATGGACTGTAATCTCCTATCCAATAATGCTCTCAGTACAGAATCACAGAATCAAAACACCACAGCTGGTTGTACCTGCACTCAAAGGTAACCAGAAGCATGTTTTGAGGCTATTTCTGCTTCACTTATGTTTGACTTGGCGGGATGAGTTAGTGAAATATACGAGCCATATGCACATTCATGATTTCCAGTCAAGCATGTGAGTCCGAATAATGGACTGCATCTTGTCGGGTGTCCAGTGGCGATTCTAGAGTCAGTTGGGGCCCAAGGCTAAAATCAGCTGGGGGACCCTCCAACCAACTTTCAGCAGGGCAATGAGAGTAAAAGCTGTCAGATGGGGCCATCTAAGGGAGGTTTCCTACTATCATTGAAAAATGTGCACATTATGGGTGGCTGCTTTAGTTTAAATTTTGTCAGCCCTCTGGGGCCACCTACTGGTCTGGGGCCCCAAGCAGTTGCCTGCCTTGCCTGCTCCTTGCACTACAGTTCCAAGAAAAGTATGAATCAAGGAAATGGCACGATGGAGGATTGTTTCTTATCAATACTCCACACAATTGATTCAAAAGCCTCTTACTATGTCTGATTATTTTATCCTATTTATGAAAAGATTAATGAAACATTTTTATTTTAAATGCAGAAATGTAGTTTGAGGAACTGCTTCTTTGGGGAATGCTTTTATATTCAGCAATTTGACAGATTTGAACGATATTCTTGTCTCAGTAGAAATTGTCAAAAAAAAAAAATTTTTAGAAACAATATTTCAGGTAATGATTATCAGACGTCAACAGGCAGTTTTATCATTGTTATTAGAGTCTGAAGAAATCTCTCTGTTCTTGGGACTTTCTGAAGGCTAACAAGCTGCAAACACAAATTAAATTCCACTTGTCTAGTATCATGGCAGAGTTTTAGTAACTAATTTTTCATTTCAGCAGCCGTTTGCTTTTTCCTCTGGTCATTAGGTGGTCTGTTGATGCACATGGAGTTTGATTTCTATAAACTTAATATGCTGATGAATCCCTCCAGCCTCCCCCGCCGTGTTCCTTCCCACTGTTTGAACAGCTGGGCTTTCTTTATCACTGCCGCGGACCCACCGCTGATTCTTCCTGGTGGGAGGGGTAAGTGAGGTGAGCGTGTGAAGGTGGGGGGTCCCGGAGGTTGGAGGCTCCCAGCAGGGAGGAGGTCTGCTGTGACTACTGCCTTGTTCAGCGGAAAAAACAAGCCAGAGTCAAGAAAGAGAGACATCATCTCCGACAGACCTCCAACACTGCAAGAGTCTGATTCAAGAAGCAGCAAGTCTCAAGTGATTATTATTTGAAGGGGGATTGCGATCTAATAAAGACACACACACAAAAATGTCCAGAATTCTTTTTTTAATTAGATTCTGGGGACATAAGCTTCTCCTCTTCAACCAGATAATCTCCTGAAGTGTCCTTGAGCAAGACAATGAGTCATTTTCAACGTATGAGGGCCGCTGAAGCTTTCAGGTCAGAGACAGGGGGAGACACAAAGAAGGTAACATGAGCAGCACCATAGATATCAACACCATGAAGTTTAATTAAAAGCTCAGAGTCATTGTCCAAACGCTTATACAGCCAGGCAACTGTAGATATGTTTGTGCTTGTTCATTTACTGTGGGACATATGGGCCCCTGCTTGCTTTTTTTTTGTAAATAAAAAAATAAAGTCGACACCATTTCCTGGTCTTCTATTACGCTTCCCCTGGCCTGTTTAGGTTGTGAAGTTCATGTCAGTGGTGGAAAGTGCAAGAGGTTGATTGGGAATGTCAAATTGGATATTGAACTGGTTTGTCTGCCTTTTCGGTCATGTGTGTCTGCGTGCAGCAGGGTGAAGCGTGCCGGTCTGATAAGCGCAAACAAATACAGAAAAATGGGTTACAAATGAGCAGCAATTACACCTCAGGGTGAAAGATAATCACAATCAATACCAGCCTCAGGCTAAAGGCCTATATACGCATATATAGTAACCTTCAACCCAAGGTCATTACTTCTCTGCTGTGTTTACTGAAGTCTTTGGCTTCAGTGATGATTGTGATCAGTGATGATTGTGATCAGTGATGATTTCCATATTAGGGGAGCATTTTGTATTTACACTGGTGTCAAGAGTAAGATAGTTAGGGATTAGGAATCTGCACTGAGAGAGGGAAAATGTCTGCATCCTCTGCTTGGTTTTCAGGCCGTGTGTGTGTGTGTGCCTGTGTGGGTTTTTGGGGGATATGAAATTGTGGGGTGAAAGGACTCATGTTGACAAATCATATGGCCATCAGTCTGGGCCGCCACACTCCGTGCCAAAGTCAGTCGTCCCATTAATTATGAGAGGCAGGCATCCTAACCGAGCTCCACACACTGCCTCATTTATCCCCGCTGACCTGTTCACACAGCAGACATTTTGTTTTTGGGGCAGGAGACAAGTAATTGGCGGCGGCCACACAACGCAGACCTTAACAGGGGCCACTTTGGAGCCTCTCAGCCACCCGTCAACTTCAACCTCACACAGGCTTAGCCTTGACAACACACACACTGTTCTGACGTTGAAATGTTCCTGTGTTTGGAGGGTGGGAGCGCGAATGTGGCCCCCGACACCTGGAATGAGCATGAATGCAACACGGTGCAAAGATCCTCTCCTCAGACATGATCCACGCGCAATTAAAAGTAATTATCTAAAATGTTCTCGTGAATTAATGACACAATGACTGCTGTGTTGTAACATTCGTCTCCAGAATTTTCTAATTAATGAACGCTATATTTCATGTCCTTGTGCAATTTTACTGATGTGTTTTATGTTACTAGTTTGATTCAAATGAATTACCAGAGCTCGACACATTAAACTCATCGAGCTTGGGAGGAATTCCAATTCAACAGTCAGCTCTAAAAAAAGCTGAGAGACAGCAGATTGTAGCAGTAAAAAGAAAAAAATATTATGCAACCAAAGTTTTGTAACCAACCCAAAAACCAACCAGCGGTGGTATTTTTCAAACTTGCTGACAATAAATTGGCCACCTCTGAAAACCCAAAGGTCTCATTAAACAAATTCTCTGACACTTTTCCGCTGGACCTCCTCTGAGATCTTGGCATGGCAGCAGAAATTGTGAGATTAGTGCATTTCTGGCTATTTTAGTGAGTACTAACAATCTGTAAAAAAAACAAACACTGACACATTGTCACTTTATAATGTTGACAAGTTAAATGTGTCAGCAAACAGGTGCATATTTACTCATTACACAAAGAAACTTAGCAATATTAGCATGATTTTTTTTGTTGTGTTACTGGTCAACTGGTAAACCAACCAACCTTTTCTATTGAATTGCTTCATGGTTAAAATTGTTCATCAGCCTGGTACTTGACTTTGTCCATACATTGTTTGACACTATAGCCCCGTTTCCACCAAGCGGTCCGCTTCAGTTCGGTTCGGTACGGTACCCATTTATTTTGCATTTCCACTGTCAAAAGTTGGGAATAAGGGCTTCATACCGTCCTACTTTTTTGGTACCCTTCTATTGGGGTGCAAAGGGTACGGATGTTGAACTGCTATGATGTCACACTATAGCTGAGGCAGCTATCTCCATCTGGCTTACACTCCGCTTACCAAATAAGGGTATGAATGGCTGTGGAAAAGCAAGCCAGTTCAGGGTTTACCATACCGAACAGAACCAAACTGTACTGAACCAAACCGGATTTCTTAAGCCGCTAGAATACAGTTGATTTAACAATCAATCAATTAGATTTTTAAAAAAGTACGAAATCAAGAAGAGTTTTCTCTAGACACTTTCAACAAAGAGCAGGTCCAGATCATCGGTCATTAGTCCTTTGAGCACACAGAGTGAGCTTTACACACACACACAGCGCTGTTCCGCCTCGTCCATTGCCCTCTCATTCCCCCCATTACGCATCTCTCACCATCTCCAATAATTGCATTCAAATGGTAGTCTGTAAGCGCCATGGCACACCTAGTAAGAGTCACAATTTTTTTACGTCATAAAAAAACCTGCTCAAATCAGAAAGCAATGATAGCTGTCATTGGATGCATATTTTTTTATATATATTTAAGGTAACCTTTTTATATAAAAGATATCAATTGAAACACATATGCTTATGCAGACATACCTTTCCTACCATTAACTGTATGTTGTTACTGGCAGAGTGATACCTGGAGCGAGGCAAGCTGGGTAGGCATTTTTCAGCACCCTTACTATTCCGAGTATATTCTCTGGCAGGCTGCCATGCACAGCATTAGCAGCTTGGCAAGCTCACTGCCAACATCTGTACGTGCTTCTCTCAGACTGCAGAGGTTCTGGCACCGATACTCAACTGACGAACCAACTAACAGCTCCACATACCTCCACACTATCCGGGGGCGGAGGGGCTGGGGGCGCACTGACGGGTACGGGAGGCGTTTCACTACCAGAAAAACATCTATCATGCAGGCGCCGCTGTGACCAAACAAATCAGTGGCGGCTAGAAAATATGATTTCACTAAGAGAGGAATGTGAGAGCTGAGGCACGCTGCAAGGCTGCTGTGCAGAGAGAAGGCCAGGAAGAGACTCGAGGCCTACAGCTTATATTGGAAGTCTTTATTCAGTCAGTCAATTTGAATTTATTTTTTACATGACACTTACCATAAATCGCAGGTCTCCCCCTACTCTTTGTCATTTTTACATCAAATGACTCTTCCTTATCCACCATTCTGCAAGCACTTGGCATCATGGGGACAGCAAAATTGGCTTCAAGAGGTAAAAACCTTGGGCAGTCCAAAATAATCTGCCGCAACCTGCTTGGCCCAGAAAGTGACATTTGAGTAAGAGTCAGAAAGAACGAGATGGAAAGAGGCAAACGCTGCTTTCACACATGCACACTTGAAAATGTATACAAAATTTTGGAGTTGCTTGTACACAAGTGTCCCCCCAGTATGACATTTTCCCCCATTTCCCTGTGAGAGGGAAGTTTCTGGAGACAAGACATGACGTGAAAATGACACTGTGGAAATCCGTCATGGCAGACGATGCAACAGAGTCTGACATTATGACAGTTTTTTTTGCCTTTATATCGCTGCTCATTAACAGTCGAAAAAAGAACATGAAACAAAAGATAATAAACAAAGAGTGATTGTTGAACTCGGATCGGAAAAATGTGGTTGTTTGACACACCTGCATCTCACCCTGAGAGCTTCAGGGTTTTTTTTCCAGGAGCGTTTGTGCAAGTGTGAGCAGAGAAAATAAGATAGAACCTTATAAGTCTTCAAGGACAAGTCTGGCACCACAATGCTCTGTAATACAAAAAATGTGAGTACCGCAAAAATATAAAATATAAGGAATACAAGAATTTTGTGAAAAAAAACATGCCTTACATAGTTACAATATCAGTACACTGAGAGAAAGTGAAATAATCGTGAACTACTTTCTGAAAAAGGAAGGTTTTCTCCCTCTCCTAATGGATTAAACAACTTGTCAAGCTGCAGGGAGGTGTTGTTGCTTTTCCAACGAGAGGCCTCAGCAGAGGAGACCACGAGGAAGCAATCAGCCCATCGATGTGTGGGCCTGCGGGGATGGTGTGACCCCCCCCCCCCCACACCTCCCCCTGCTCTTCCAAAATCCTGCAGGAGTCTGCCGGGGTCTAATCAATCACTACAAGCCGGTAAAACACTCCAACATGCCATGCCTGCCCCAGATTCCTGCTAAGTTTTGTGTTTGTGTTTGTTTTTTCCCCTGCTGAGAAGTGAGCACACATGGGGCTCTGAAAAAAAGAAAATCTAGATTCCTTAAGGAGAAGTGAGTTATTATCTGTGCTGATGTGCTGCCTCAGAGGAACATTTTCTGTGTGGTTAGTTATTCGGCTGCGGAGGAGAATTTGATTTCATTAAGTTTTATGGTACATAAGCCCATTAGAAATCCTGCCACTCAGCTCTTGAGAATACTTTTTTTTTTTTCAAATTAAAATGAAACAATCTCCTGTGATAATAACTTTATATTGATGAGAAGTATTCATTATTTTCAGGAGGATAACACTGAATCATCATATTGTGTGTCCTTCCTCGTAAGTATAAAATCAATGCACTACTTAACAGCCCAGTTTCATTCAGGCACAATCCACTTTATCGACAAGATTTAATTAAAAGGAACGGTTTGTAGGACCAAATGGAGCAGCAGGGGAACGTTGCATCCAGTGTTTTGCTATTAAGAATCTTTAACTGCTGTTTGAACAGACATAAAGACTATCAAAGCAAACATCTATAATGAAATCTTTGATTATATCTGAAACAAAAACTGTTTTTTTTTTGCCTGTGCACTTCTGTAAGCAATATGATAGCGCTACTTCTATGTGGCTACACCATTTGCCCCCTTTTTTGCATACAAAGGTGTTGGCTACCTGACCGCAGGAAGAGTCTCAGATCTTTGAGAAGCTGTTACGGAGACCAATAAACCATTCACAAGGGAACTTTACAAAAACAATAGAAGTCTTTATCACCAATCACTTGCATTGTTCCAGCGAAACACAGCCAGAACCATTCAGTCTTCTGATGTGTATTGGATCAAAGTGATAGCCTGCCTGACGATGCTGGATGTTGAAGGGAGATGTTTATTGTCCGGTCAGAATCGAAATAATTAATAATTTACAAAATAAAATGCTTACTGGAAGAAACTAAATTTCCTCCAATGGGGGAGCAATAGAGGCTGTTTTTCAGTCTTCGAATCATGCAGACTTTTACTTCTTATACAGTTTATCAAAATCAGTCTGACTTCCGTCTCCTCGTCAACAGATTAATGAGTTTGTGTCTTGACTGAGAAAAGGAACCTACAGAGAGCAGTGAGAGTATGACCTTGGTCAACAGGAAACGGTTGCAAACTTTGCCTGAGGGCTACCTGACACATCTGCCTGGGCATGAATATCCCATGAAGGCCCTTTAATGTGGAAATGCAAAAAGGAGCACACCTCTTTTAAATTGCAAATGAGAAAATATCAGTCGGCTTTCAAGTGTAGAAAGTCAATTAAAGCCTCTGTTAGTGACTTTACCTTGAAGATAAATAACGTTGATTTGTGACTTTCAACAAGGTGATATTTCTTAATAAGCACTCTTATGTATCATGCATGTGCACATCTTAGAATTGGTGTGAGCTATCATCACTTACATTACTTAAAAAAAAAAAACTGTTCATATACAAAACATTATCAAAAAGAAAACCAGTGATGCTAGAAGTTCAGATGCATTACTTAACCAAATGCCGAATTGCTACAGCTCCTTCATTTTTAGTTTAAAATGAACTTAATTGTTTCTGGTATATCCATCATGTTGTGTTAAGTTTGAAATGTGCAATAGTACAATTCTACAACTGGTAAAGATTGAGGTGAGTACATTATGTGAGGGAGTTTGAATTAGTCTAAATCAACATATTTCTACAAAAACAAAGTTTGAACACCTCAGCTTTGAAAGATTTGGAGGAATCCTATCAAGTATAAAACTTTGATTTTCACATCTTTATTCTGACATCCTCATTTTTTGGCCAAAAAAACCCCCCAGTATGAGTGTAGGCTACTTATTCTTCCATGTTGGAGAAATTATTTTTGACTTCACCAACGTTTCCGATTATTAAATGTCCTATTCAATTCAAGTAGCCAAACTGAAATAACAAAATATTTTAAGACACAGTTTGTATCACCTCCACATCTGAAAAAACAAACAAACATGTAGGCTATGGAAAATTGTGGTCTCATTTGAATGTGTGTTTGTCTTCTGGAATATTGCGTAACACAAAAAAAGAATAGACCTTCTTATTCAGTTTGCAGAAATGCAGAAAGCTTACTTTAAGTCGGTTGTTAAACTTGGGGGATTCAGTGCGGTTCATTGGCAGCAGCATGGACTCAAAGCATGGACTACATGTCCCACGCACCCCTGTGGCCCCTCCCTCCCCCCCCCCCCGCATACCTCTGGTGTGTGCTCACGCTGCGCTGTGTGGGGATCTTGCACAGCACAAGTTGCCCCAACAGCAGCAGAAGCAGCGAGGCGCACGGCAACCAAAAAAAAAAAAGTTTCTCCACAGTTATGGGCAAGTTTGAGAAGAACGTTTTCCTTTTATATCTCACATCTGTGATCCTCAAAACAAAACGGGGTTGGATTTAAGGACATATTCTGTTTTTTTTTTTACATCGCAACAGATTTTTTGGGGGATTTTCTTGGAGATTTCTCACCCTTTTGGATTGGTTCATCTGAAGATACGACTCAACGCGGGGCTGTTCTCTTGTGTGGTCAGAGAAAATGTGCGCCTTTACGCAGCCTCGCAGTTTTGCATGGTTTGCCGTGGTCTTTCTGCTCGTTTTGAGGCTCCTTCGTGGATGCGGGGCGAACACACGGACGTGTCCCCCTCCCTGCGTGTGTTCTGGGGAGCTGGTGGACTGCAGTCGGCTCAAGAGGGGCCAAATTCCAAACACGATCCCGGAATGGACAGTTCAACTGTGAGTCCAGTAGAAAACAAACAAACCATAGTGTGCCTTAGTACTGTGAAGTTATGCATTTCATTTTCACTTGCTGCTTAATTCATTTCGATAGTTTTTAACCCCCCCCCTGCACTTTGACGAGCTCCTAGGTTTGGTTTAGTGTTTTCCTCCAACACCATGGGACGACCCACATTCCTGCCGTAGTGAAAACGGAATGTGTTGTAAACCACATTGAACAGCATTTGCCTGAATTTTACTACAGATCTGGTTCAACCTCATCTGAAATTACAGAACAGCCTAACTTAGAGCTATCAGATTGTTGGAAATCTTTCACATTTTAGGCTACAACCAGGCATTAAACTATCTATGGTTTAAATAAGTTGAATTGATTACATTAGTCCTTGCAGCATCATGCTGATTCTTTGAGACCAGCAGGGAAGCAAAGACAGACTTTCCATGTGTTTTTACACATGAATGTGGGCTACCATTGTCAGTCACCCAAAGCCCCTGAATCAAAGTGTAAATGATAATGAATAAGTCCTCCCATTGCCTGCAGGTAGTGCTTTAAAACCAGGCTTTCACTGCAGGGTTGAAGACGTTGTAGAATAGTATTAATGCATGTACTAGCACTTTGAGAAGTAATAGCACTACAGTATATTTAATTGTGACCTGAGGACTTCCACAATGTTTATTATGGGTTGACAGTGTGGTTACATCCACATTTTCTTTGCAGGCATTGGTGTTGGTTGTGTTGATGTTTCACTGTTGTTTCAGTCTTCAGATTTCAGATTCACAGACCCTGAGGCCTTCAAAGCCATAAAAGCATAAATCAGATGCAGTGTGTGTGTGTGTGTGTAGCCTTGGACTGTTTCCTAAAGTAATATCTCCATTACTCTCCTGTTTGTCCACTGGCTCCATAAGTTGAGACGAGGCTGACGTCTGTAGGAGCTCAACTACCAAACCCTAACTTTAGTGGCATGTTCCTCGGTGTGTTCTTCTACTTTACAGATAATTATTCTGACTCGATTTTTATTACCCGGCGTTGAGCTCCAACACTTGATTTTTTTTATAGTCCTGTGTTAGGCTGCAGAGCTTGATTTGCTGCCTGCTGGAGGCTGAGTGCCCTGCTGTTGAATTTAGTTTTTCTCCTTCTAAAATGTGCTGCTTTGGAAACTTGACGTTGCCAGAGAAAACAGACCCAGCCTGAGCCTCATAACCAAGGCCGGCCTCCCAACGAATATGAAAAAAAAAAAGTTCCACATGGGGGAAAAAAAAATCTTTTCACTCTGGCATGCTAATTTACGAGTGGCTCTCCAGCACATCTTAAACCCCTTAAACCGACCGACCCTTTGTTTTCCAGCACCCCATTATTTCTGCTGAATTAGCAAACTCCAGAGCCAGCGATGGTACTGATTAAGGAGGAGCGTGTAGGATTAGTTCGGAACAAACTCGCAGCAAGGAAAGGGGGAAGGAGAAAGTGAGAGGGAGAAGAAGGAAAAGAGTGTAAAGAAGAAGCCTTGAGCCATGAATATCAGAAGAGCTTGTTGGGGGGAAATGTTACACAGTTATGACCAGACGTTTAGGAGTGAGGCACAACTTCTAGTAACAGAATGACACTTTAACACAAGTTTCTGTCAGAAAGGACACACGTTCCCATTTTTATATTTGAGTTAAAGAGCCACATTTAGCCTACTTGTTTAGTAAGGCAGGCGGTACACAGCAGTAACAAAGGTTTTGCATCAAAACCTATGCTAATTTTTGTTAGCTAAGTGCTACTTATGTAGCAGTCTTGAAAAGCTATTCTAGCTAATATTTAATATTTTAGGTGTCAATTTCACCATGTAGGCTACCACTAACCTTGGTGAATAAGATAAGAAGTACAAGTAGAGGTAGATATCTCTGGAGTTTGTGGCAAAGCTAATGCTACATTTCAAGAAGTTTGCTACCTAGCATACTTAGCATGCCTGATTTTAACTAGCTAGGAATTGCAATGAATTAGAAGTCCTGTACAGTATCAAATGTTTACGTTAGTATCTATGCTAATTCTTGTTAGCTACTTGTATAATTGTTTTGAATAGCTTTCGTAGGTAATATTGAAGAGGTGAGTACCACTATACCTAAGCTTGGTTTATAACACAAGGAGCATCAAGGGTAGCTGGACATTTCTAGAGTTTGCTGCATAGCTAATGCTGAATTTAAAGAAGTTAGCTTCCTGGTTAGCTACCTAGCATGCCTGATTTAAACTAGCTAGAAATGTCAGTGAATTAGGAATCACGGTGCTCTGTGTTAGGACCAAATGCTAAGAGTACACAAACCCCTTCAAGAAAGTCGCCTTTTCTGTACTTATTTTGGGAATTTGATTGATTTCCACTCAGATAACCATTTTTTATGGTAAGAATAAGGAAAGGTTCAGTGGTTTCACATCAAAGTTATGTGAGCTATTCTGTGCCAACTGTGTAGGCTACTCTGGCGAATAGCTAAAAGCTAGTAGGCTCTAGATTATCATACTGACCTTGATAATCACAAATGTCATGGTCCTTTTAAAAAACATGAATGCTACTTGGGCTTTCTTTCTTTTAACAAAAGTTTGCTCTTTGTGATTCAAACATGCTATTTGGCTAGCATGTTGCATTTTAAAAGTTGTCTTTGGTTTAAATCCACACAGGTGTTACTGCCTGCCAAATTTGAACTTAGTTGAAGTCTGCTGCTAGGGCTCATTCTCATAATCTAAGAAGTTACTGACAGCTCTTGTAAAGTAAAGAGTGGCTCATTTATTCACCTTTCAGTCTTTGATAAGGAAGTCGGTCTGTACATTTCCAGCAGAGCGGCAGACACAGGCTGCAGCCTGTACGCAGCACTGTGTTATCTTGCTCCGCTCAGAGCCTGCTTTGTGAGGGAAGTGGAAGTGTCAGAGCTACTTAGGTTTTATCTAGGGAGTATGATAGGACACCTTTTCCCATATGGCCCCTAGCACTGGAACCACAACAACAACAACGCACAGTCCCATGCTTGGAAACCAAAGGAGAAGGACGGGGCGGGGGTTAGCTGTAGCAAGGCGAGTAAAACTCTGGTTGAGTGGTTTCATGAAAGTTTCCACCAAAGAACAAAAAAAAACAAAACAAAAAACAGGCCCCAGAAAATTCAGCAGGGGTGTTTTAGACGTATGGAAGGCGTCCCTCTCGCTTTTCCCGGCATTGTGAATACATTACCAGTTGATAGGTTCTTCCCCTCCTCCCAGAGCTCCTTGATGGATTCCAGATGAGGGAGGTAAGGAGGGGGGAGGGGTAGAGGGTGAGGGGGTGCAAAAAAAAAAAGCGTCTGGCACCACAGCGTTGATCGTGCGCAGCAGCGTCAATAACTCCACCACTTTATGGCGCATGAGGCTCTTCTTGCCAGACTCCTTGAGCTGGTTTTCAGGCTCCTTTTTCAAAACAGGCAACAAAAACAAGAATCTCACTCTTGAGCGAGCTGCAGCCAGGCCTGCTTCCAAGACCAGACTCAGGCCCAGATCCAAGGAAGCTTCAGACCAAATGAAGACATATACCAGGACTAATAATAATCTGCTACTTAAAGACAAGAACAAGCAGTAAACAACCTACCCACACGTCCTTCTTCATGTGCGAACATTGATTAAGAAGTCACCAAAAATGACACGTTTAGAAACGAACTGTGACCAATCAACATAAATTAGTTGAGGATTCAAATATTAACACTGTTGCTTAAAAGAGGAAAGCATATAGCGATGTAAGTAGATGTTTTCAATCTGTAAAATTTGAATTCAAGGTGTGTAAATATAAACTTAAAATAGGAATATAGGAGTCCAGAGTAGACACCAGAAAAAAGGCCTGGACAAGGCCCCATCAATAAAACCTTGACTCTCCACAGCAGGTTTTGGCCTCCTTTAAGCCCAAAGGAGTCTGGCTCCTTCATCTGCCTGTTTTGTATCTGCTTCTCAGCAGCAGCATTGATATGAAATTAGACGTCTTGGCAGTTGTTGTGTTGTCCTTAAAAAGGGTTGGAAATGCCACAAATGCCTTTAGCTAGCTTGCCTTTTTTAGGGGTTGTATTTCACAATTTTCAGTTGTGTTAAGATGCCACTCACAAAACGATTGGATATCTCCTGCTCATGACAGGGTGTCAGCAATCATTCTTATTCTTGTGTATTCTCCTAGTCATTATGGTTAATTTCATAACTGTACGTTTTCACCATTTCAAGCTTTAACTGTAGTGATTTTCCTTTGATCCCTCGACTCTGTTCGCAGCGTTTTAGACACAATAACACAGAAAATTTGTATATAATTGTGTTTGAAACTCAAATGGAAACTCAATTTTCCCTTCATCTGCGGCTTTCTTTTTCTTCACAGGGACCTGAGCCATAACAGATTGCAGGTGCTTGACAGCTCTTTGTTTTCCAACCTACAACATCTAAGTGAAGTGTAAGTTTGAGTTTGTTTTTCTCGAAAACTTTCATTTTGGTTCCGCTTGCAAGGAACTGTTCTTTTGATTCCATCGTTTTTTTCCCTGCTGTGCACAGAAAACTGAACAACAATGAACTGGATGCAATTCCTGATTTGGGCCCGTACGCTTCAAACATCACAGCGCTCATTCTGTAAGTGAAACTTTTCTGAAATTCTATGATTTCATCTCTGGACCGTGGCCTGGTTTGAAGTGCTTTCCTGTGCCAGGGTTGTCGTTGCTGGTTTAAGTAGGGAGCAAAGTGGTTCCTCCCCCCCACCCTTCCTTCCCTCTGGAGAGCAGCCCCATTTGGTTGAGCTGGTTCCCAGACAGGGCAGTCGGAGACATGGCAGCCAGCCCCAGACGGGTCACGTGGTTCCAAGACAAATGCCATCAACAGAAATGGAAATGTTTTGTCTGGTGGCTGTCGCTGCTTTTTGGTGTATTTTTAACGCAGGGTGCAGTGACGTGCCGCTGGAAAGAAAGACAAATGATCGAGTACAAATGGGAGAAATCCAAATTTGGTGATTTTTATGTTGAATCTTCAGTGGGTGGATCACAAGTTACTGTGTGGCCCTTTTATGGGACTTTGAAACAAATGGCAATTTGTCTGAAACATTGCAACTTCGAGTTCTTTTGCCTTAAAAAAAAGACAGTAAATCTAGATTTGGGTTCAGCATATAGATAACCAACAGTGTCTTAAGGTGCATGGCTCGCACTATGGGAATAAGTTTACTTTAGTTTTTAACTTGTCAGATCTCATCCTGTTCAGACTTTAACCAGAGGGTTCTGTTGGGATATTGTTGTGCAATACGTGCTCCAAGAAGAGAACCAGATATTAGTGTGTGAAACCTCAACAATTTATTTGCTTTCAGTGGCATGCCTCTCCAAAACCAACCGACGTGAAGTTATAGTGGAAAAATGTATCCGTCTCCCCAGCTTGATGAGGCGTATTCCTCATCAAGCCCTGACAAGACGCTCTACAGCAGCCGCAGGGCGTGCAGGCGTCCGCCATCGACAATTTGTTTGCACATTTAGCAAAAAACTGTTGCCTTTAGCGATGCGTCTCAGCAGAGTTAGAAGGGTGGGGTGGTTCTAACACCTTAGGTGTTGCATTTTGCTGCAGTCTTTGAAAGGGAGCGTATTTCAAATGCACCTGGTGACTATGATTTGGATTTAAATGTGGATTTGATACTCTGGCCCAAGAGGAAAAATATGATTTTTTTGTTTGTACCAATGGTAACACCTGATGTGCTGCTTTGTTTCTTTTGTGGTTTGACTGAGGTCACAGGACCATCAGCCACAATTGCTACGTTTTCTGTCCAGATTAAGAGACCTCGGATTTAAGTGCAGAGTTCCTGCATAGATTCACTTCAAGAATTTCATATTCTCTCCAAACCATAATTTCTTTATTGAATTTGAGCACGTTGTTCAGTTTAGTTTACCCCAAACTGTGTCATGTAAACTCTGCCTAGAAATTATCCAGAAAATACCACAGCTTATCTTTTTAATTTAAAGAACTCTGAGATACAGAATAACATGTACAAACACTTATTTCTTTCTATTCTTTTTTTAAAGAAAATATTACAATATAACTTTAGTGAAACATACAAAACTGTGAACATTAGACACATTCCTGTAGCTTTAAAACAAAATCAAGTAATATTAACTGAAGTGTTAATAAATGGAAGTATAAGGAGTATATGTGAGGATCCCCTTTGTTTTTTGTCATAGCTAATGCTAATTGATTAGCTTCTTCATGTTTCTGAATTTAAGCTAGCAATTCTGAAAATGACAACCCTGACCTATGCTTCCTCAAACCATATCAAAAGAAAAAATATGATTCACTATTAAGATAAGCACCTTATGAACACATATTCTTCATTTTAAGACTTTGTTATTACAAAAGAACCAAGAACAATGTGCTAACAGTAGCTAGCATGTGCAAAAAATAGCTATTTGTTGTACCATAAGAGACAAACCAGCAGCAAGTGCTAGGGTGTGTTTTGTTGCTAAACATTTTTTTGTCAATGTTTTTGACTAATTCTGTACTTTTTTGTGAGAATGAGAACCACATTAAGTTAGCCATGGTAACAGTAATGTTCAGTCAACTAGACAGGAAGTTCAAGAGGTAGCCTAATGCTAGGACTTCTGTTAGCTTGCTAGTATTCATGCCTGTGAAGCGTTAGCCATGAAATGAAGCATTTAAAGCAAATGCTAATGCTTCAACAAGTTAGCTATTCTTTTGCTTACCCTCAAAAAACTGCCAAGGAAATGTTATATTTCTTACAAAGAATTATATTCACACTAATGTTTTCAGATATTTTTATTTTTTTTGTAATTTCCCTCCAGTCACTCCGGTCAGTGAGTTTTCATCTGTGCTTCTTTAACACACTCCAGTTCGAGACTATTCTAGCATCTAATGTCAAAGAAAAGAGACACAACGAAAGCATATATGTTAAGAGATTTTGTCATTATAAAAACATAGTATGCATGGTCTGGAAATGTATTTCAATGTAGAATAACAGAACCATTGCTATTAGCCACTTTGGTTTTGAACCAACAAGTTTCTCTTTAAAATCTCCCAAGTCAAACCCAAAAGAGATTACATATTATAAATCTATATGATTAGTCACCTGGGGAAGTCGGCAGCATAATTGATTTTTAGTGACTCGCAAGTGTTATGAAGAAAGAGAGCACACAGAAAAAGACATTCACACTGGCTCTCAATCTCACACAGTCTGTCTCGGCTGCCGCCCTCCTTCTTCAGCTAAGGTGATGCTGTGTGATTTTTTTTTTCTTCTCCAGAAATTTCTTTCCCTTCTTCAGTTTCTGCGAGCTGGGAGGGTAGTAAAGAGAAGAGAAAAAAAAAGACCTCGGGGTATCGAATACCACTTATTCAAACAGCCAGTCAGACATAGCGGCAGCTCTCGTCAACTTCTTTGACCTCGCAGCTCCGAGTAAAAACAAACGGCAATAACCCTGCAGCTGGTAGTAATTGAGCGGTGATCATCTTAATTAATTGAACAATTTCCCTGGAATTTATGGAGGGGGTAAGCCCCACCGCCTGTGTTCTAGGGGGGGGGGTCAACAAATGACCTGGAGATTCCAGGTCTGATTAGTTGGATGAACCTCTTAATTTGTCTACGGAAATGGGCAACCTTGTTAAAAATTAGAATAACTAACCAAAACTGTTGCAATTATTGAAATAATTTGTGATTTTTTTCTAAACATGAATGAGAAATGAGAAATCAGGATACATACAATTTTAGATAATTTTGAAAAAAAAAGTTAAAACAAAAGCCAAATCTAAAGTTATTATCTGAGCTGTTTCAAGCTTATGACAGATTTTATACTGATGTTTTTTTTTAGTATTGCAGGCTAAACAGTAATATGCTGATGCATGAAGAATTGAACAGCTCCCCAGTCTTTTTATGTGAAGGTCCCTCAATCCCACATGTTAATACAATCCCCGGATCTCTGCACTCCGACTGGGCGCAGACGTGTTAAGATGATCAGCCATGTGAGTGAGATATGTGCACTGTTTAATAATGGCGTCTCAAAAGCAAACGCAGCCCTGGTTTTCATTACAGGCGCCACTGAAGAGAGAGGGAGTCATCAGATGGCTTTTCAAAAACTCTGTTCTTTTTCCAATAGGAAATACCACACACACACACACACACACACACACACAAAACCCGTCTCAAACAGTTTGAGAGAAACTGCCAGAGAAAAGAGATACGTTACTTTTAAAGAGCTTCCACTATTAAAAGCATGAGTGGACAGAGTTGAGCTAACAACAAAAACTTCATCAGGCATCTTTAGAGCATAACAGCAGCGTGTGAATGTGGTCAGTTTGATGGTTGTGGAAGGCTGAAAATATTGTGGAGTTTAGTCAAGAATGCAAATGGTTTTACTCACATTTCAAACACTTTTTGAATTTCTAGAAATATTTGAGTTTTCAACAGCCCTGGAAGGCAGAGATATTAAAAAATTAGGAACTTTATACTGACTTTAAAGCTCCGGTGTTGAGATTGCTGTTTCAGCAGCGTCTGACACCTGCCCCCTCACAGCGGTTTCAGGCATAAAAAAAAGGACATAGAATCAATCAATCTTATCGAAAAGGCTCTCATATGCTTTTCTAGGTTATAAATAGCCATCAATATTCATTTCAGCCTATTTCATAACCAGCTAAAATCTCATCACACATGCTTTAAAAGTGGTAAACACACACACACACTGTGGTAGCCATGACTACAGCGCTGATTTAAAGCATCTGCTGCTTGCCTCAGTCAAATAATGAGTACATATTTTATCATTGCCCAAGATACCTCGGGCTGTTATTGACACATTGCTTGGCCTTCCATTGGCTTCCACTAACAGCAGCAAAAGCCTCTAAACCACAGATGTAATGGCTCCATAATCACGTTATCTGATAGCAAAGTGGATAAAGAAATTATAAGTGTGAAGAGTCCAATGTTCTGCTTGTTTTTGTGGAGGGGAAGAAGACCGAGTGACTCATGAGTGGCAGAGAGAAAAAGTAGGGTTAACTTTATGTTGTCCCAGGTTTTGCAATGACCTGTCCACTAAGACAACCATGCTGAGACGGTGGTTTAAAGGTGGATTACAGAAGAATGTCTTGTCGTGAATTAATATGACCAATCTGACATGGTTTATAGGATAATGGAATATTTAGTTGGCCTGATTTTGGACTCCAGGGTCTACTTTCCTGTCCTCAACCAGCCCCTCTATCTGGCTCTACTTTCCCCCTGAGAGAAACTGGAAAGACTGGTTCTTTCTCACCAGGCGACCTGCCTTCTCTCAGCGACCAGTCAAGGTAAACATGAAAACTGAGATACAGGTGGTGTGCAGCCCTTTTGTTTGGGACTCAGGGGCTGTGGTGCATGGAAAGCCCTCTGCAAATCTGCAGACAACAGAGCTGCCTGTGCACTTTTTTTTATTGCAGAGAATGATCTGTATTTTACAGTACATACTGCACACCGCAACGTTCTTTATGTTTTGATGTTTTCAGCTGCTTCCAACAATTTCAATCACATCAATATTATATCTGTAGCCCAATATCACAAATAATAACTTTGCCTCAAGGGGCTTAACATTTATATCAATGGAACCTCATTCACTGTAAGGTCATTTAAAACCTCCCAAAAACTATTCAGGGAGGAAAGGGAAGTGTTTTACCTTAGCTTGCCTTTAAGCACACACCAAACTCCTGCTAAAAATATCGCAAATTTCAGCCATCAGTGATTTGATTTTCAAATTTCCAGCAGTTTCAGTTCTTCATAAAAGGTGCTTCATGTTCATAAAACAAGCTTACCAGCTTTCCCCTTAGCCTAGTGTCTTTTCATGTCACTGAACCAATGTTGACTCAAGCGCTTAGCTCAGGAACAAGCTCTGGTGGGTTTTTTATCCGCCATTGCCCCAAAGTCCTGCCAAGCTCTCCAGGCTGCCATCCATCTCAGATATTTATTTACTCGGGGAGTCTTCCCTTCTGTGCATTCGAATCAGGAGATTTCCAAAAGGTGTTGAACTTTCCGAATGGGGTTACTTGTTGCCATGGAAACGTGTGCTCCGATAGCTTGAAACACAAGTGGAAAATGGGTCAGAGTTAGTTACCACAGTGTGGGTTTTTTTTTTTTTACCAGGTGAGACATCTGAGTTGCACAGCAGTGTGGTGCCATGATGCCATTCCGCCTGAAGGACCAAAGACTTCAATCTGAGATACAGATTAGATTAACCAGCAGAGTCGGGGAGAGTGAAGAGATGAAACCAGACACCTTCAAATACGAACAGATGTTTTTCTTTTCAAATATTGGTTTCAAGAGAGACAATCTTCGACTTTTATTGTGCCGTGATTATAAGGTCGTTTGGCAATGAAAGTTCTCTTTTATGCTGATGATTTTTGCCTTTATTTGTGTGTCCAAACTCTTTACCTTTCCAATCTGAAATCACCTTTTACATAAAGCAATATAACAAACCATTACTGTAAATTCAAAATAATCTCCAGACTATTTTCCCAAATTATTTAATAAATCATGGTCTTTAATCTGACAGAAATTGAGAAAAATACAGATTACAATTCACTTCAGACCAAGTGTGTGTCTTTAAATAACTTATTTTGTTAACAGTCTCAGCGTTAAGTAGTGTTGAAGTCAAGACCACAGTAACCAAGAGTAAGACATACCCGAGACCAGAGAGCTCCAAGACCGAGACAAGACTGAGACATTTAGGGATCAAGACCAAGTCAAGACCAAGACCAAGGCAGGGCAAGACCGAGCCAAGACCAAGACCATAAATATCAATGGAAAAAATCATCATCTTGTGTTTCACTCACTCAGACCGAATGACCCTTTTATTATTACACAAGCCTTATTGAAACTCAACAGAGAATCTGAAAGTTGGTCATTTATTGGCATTTTTTACCAAAAAAATGTATGAAACAATCGAGCATATTCTGAAAGATCCACTTAACCCTTCAGCCGTGGACTGATCAGGTCACTCGACAGAAGCCGTCTGCACTGTGGGTCCGTAAGACACCGCATTCCAAATGAAACTTTCCTCAAGTTGTTATATTATAGACGTGTTGGAAAGTGAATGAGAAAAGCTAACAGCCCTCTGGTCAGTAAGGTGTAGCTGGAGTGGGGGTGGGGTGGGGGGGGGGTGTCTTCAGCCATCCCAATGAATACTGAAAACGAGGCCTGTAGTCTGGTGTATTGGAGGGAATTCCTGCTTCCCCCCACCTCTTCACTCTCTCTCTCTATAGCCGAGTCCCATACACAAAGAGGGCACTGTACAGGCTCTGTTTATAACTAAGCAGTCCCTGCACTGCAATTTAGGAGGCGTGCAGCTCAGGAAATTGCTGTCCTCTGCCGAGGCATGCTTTCACTGAGGGAATGGTATTCATCAGCCAAGTAATTGGCAGGTTACTTTTTTTAAATACCTTGTTGGTAATTACCTTATAAACAAAATAACACATCAATAAATGGAAAGGTTGTTGGGAGTCGGTGTGGGGAGCAGCAACATTGATCCAACTGAGCAATTTGTAAGCATTGTTGGTACATGCATGCAACATCAGCAAAAAAAAAGAAAAGGCCCGTCATGTACTCATGTTGGGTGGTAAGTTTTTGGCCGTAGAATTGCGTGAGAGTTTATCTTTTTTTTTTTACACCAGCGACTAATTGAGGACTCAACAGTTTGTGTATGGAAACTTGAAACTGATGTGCGCCACTAGTCAAATACACAGTATTTTTGTCATTTATTGGAGTGATGGTGTCTGTGTTTTCAGAGCAAACAACAGGATCAGCAGGATCTCAGAGGAGCAGCTCAGGCCCTTGCTCGCCCTGGAAACGCTCGACCTCAGCAACAACAACATTGTGGATATAAAGGCCAGCTCGTTCCCCGCTCTGCCGCTCAAGAACCTGTGAGTATCCCCAGTGTGCGTGTGTGTGTGTGTGTGTGTGTGTGTGTGTGTGTGTGTGTGTGTGTGTGTGTGTGTGTGTGTATTGTATGCAGCCGAAGGAGAACATATGAACCAATCACACATTATAGCTCCACTCTGTGTTTTGTTAGGTCAGCACTTATTGTTTCTTGGGAGTACTTTTTTGACTTCCTCCCCGTGTCTCCACATTTGAAGCCAACATTGTTCAATCTTTTCTTTCGTCAGCTTCCTGAACAATAATCGCATTTCCTCCATGGAGACGGGCTGCTTCACCAACCTGTCCAGCAGTCTGCAGGTTCTCCGGCTCAACCGCAACCGCCTCTCCACCATCCCGGCCAAGATCTTCCAGCTGCCCAACCTCCAGCACCTGTAAGCTTTATTTTGTAGCTTTTTAATTCCAGAAATATCACAATCGCACCTTTTGAATTTGTCATGTGACTTCTAAACATCTTGACTCTTTTGAAAACTACCCTGATGTTGACATTTTATTCAGAATCACCCTCTCTGCCAAACTTTTTCAAAGCTGGTCATTTGTAAAAAGTTGATGACCTAAAGATTACAATAAATTACTCAATGTCTCTGTCCCTCTCTCTCTTTCTCTACCATTGCTCGGCTTCCTTGATTGGCAGACAGCTTAACAATAAATCCGCATGCCAGTGTATGATTTTACAGATCCAGTTTGCTGACAGGGTAGTGACGTTTAAGGGGAAAAAAGTCCATGTTCCAGGGTTATGTCATCATTAATGAGCTGACCAGTCTGAGTTTCTCTGGCAGCTGCTTCTGAAGCCTCCACCATGAAATCAGTGCAGCTATTGGGATATGTGAAATGAATTTACATAGAATGGTTGAACACAAGTCAAACCGTACAGTTGACCTCACCCTCTTTGCTCGTGCTCCTTGTGCGTTTCAGGGAGCTGAGCAGGAACCGCGTCCGCAGGGTGGAGGGTCTGACGTTCCACGGCCTGCACGCTCTCCGCTCCTTAAAGATGCAGAGAAACGGACTCAGCCGCCTGATGGACGGAGCCTTCTGGGGCCTCAGCAACATGGAAGTCCTGTAAGAAAAAAGTTACAAGAGATGTGCATGAAGTTTTTAGTGTCCCATTTTGGTACAAAAAGTCTGATTGTGTGTGTGTGTGTGTGTGTGGGCCTGCAGGCAGCTGGACTACAACAACCTGACGGAGGTGAGTAAAGGCTGGCTGTACGGCCTGCTGACTCTGCAGCAGCTCCACCTTGGCCACAACGCCATCAGCAGGATCCGACCTGACGCCTGGGAGTTCTGCCAGAAACTCAGCGAGCTGTGAGTTCCCTCTTCTCTCCCCCCCCCCCCCCCCCGCCCTCTTTCTCTCTCTCTCTCTCTTTTATTTTTTTTTAGCCCCCCTCCCTCTCGTTATTCCCTGCTCACTTTCCATTCACACTCTGAACTCCCAACACGTCTCTGTGTCGCCCTCTCATCCTCTCTGGCACTCCCGCCTGCCCTTCCTCACACTCCAGTTCCTCTCGTCGCCAATCTCCCGACACACACAAACTCCCAGCGACGAACACACACACACACACACACACACACACACACACACACACAGACAAAGCAGCGTCTCTTATGCTCTGCCAGTCAGTGTCTACATTAAAGCATTGCCAGCATATTACACACCCCTTTGCCTCTTCTCTGTTCTGTTTTCTCTTCAGCCAAATCATGTCCCATGTTTTTTTTTTTCTTTCTTTTTGAAATTCCATTATTAATTGCAGTTTCTTGTGAAATACTACTTTACCCACAAGCTTAAGCGTTTCCCACCCATCAAGTCGCATTCCTGCAGGCAGATTGGATTCCTTTGTTGTGGCTGTTGTTTACAGCGGCGGTCAGTTTAAGTGATTTCCAGTGTCTGGAGTGTTTTTTGTTTTTTTTTCTTTTCTCACAGAAAGGTTGTTGTTCTTTCCCCTCCCGGCTCCTCTCTCTCTCTCTCTCTCTCTCTCTCTCTCTCTCTCTCTCTCTCTCTCTCTCTCTCTCTCTCTCTCTCTTTCTCTCTTATCACATTAACCTGAGAGTAAACAAGCCGCCTGTCGGCTGGAAGCGTGCCAAGCTATCTGATTTATTTCCAATCTGAGTTTACTTAAAAACAGGCCTCTCACAATAATTTGCTTCTTAGACATTCATAACCATTTTTCAAGGGAGAAGCTAGAGATCAGTAAAAGTCATGTAAGGCTTTTTGACCTGCATCTTAAGGAAGGGAAGCTGTATGTTTAACTTATAGGGCTTTCACACTTGAAAAACTCCTGAAGGAAACTGCATGTGTGAACGCAAACAGCCAACTTTTTCACTCAGACTTCACCCAGAGTTTCTCCTGCCAGACCCCTAGGGGCTAACCATGGGATGCTAATTGGTAAAAGATGTGATGTGTATTCAAATATATCACAGTCATTGATTGCTTTTTGTGTACTCTTTGGACTTCATGGGCAGTGTTCTTATGAAATGTGTCGTGTCGTCCTACAGAAACCTCGTCTCCAACCATCTGTCCAGACTGGAGGAGTCCAGCTTCGTGGGCCTCAGCCTGCTGGATGAGCTCCACATCGGAAACAACCGCGTGAGCTTCATCGCAGACGGAGCTTTCCGGGGCCTCTCCAACCTGCACATGCTGTGAGTTGAATGCAAAATCAATCAAACTGCAAATATACTAAACAGTGCAGGAAAAATGTCTTTCATTTCTAATGAAATCAATACCACTTCAGGCACATTTTCCAACCTAAACCCCATTCAGATGCAACCAAAAATCCTAATTCCAGCCTTTGCAACTAAATGACAAATACACATCCACTCTCTTAGCAGAAATCTAATGTCAACCAAAACATCAAAATACAGGCAAGAGGACACAGTCACCATGGAGGCCCATCAGTGATGATTGTGTGGCGTTACTTTTTTTTTTACTATGTATTAGAGGAAAAAGTAACTGACTCTGTCTTTAAACACTCAAAATGATCAATAGCTTATGGTTAATTTGTGTGGGTTGCCATCACTGTAAGATTACCAGAGAGCTAACCAAGACTTCATGAAGTTACTTAAAACACAAGATTTCATCTGTACCCCACATTTTTTGTACGGATTAAAAAAACAAGATACAACATGTTGACTTATTGAACTTTTGTTCCAAGCTAACACGATCCTCTTCCAACCCAAGCCTCATACCGATTGTGCAGACATAACAGTGGCATTAGTATTCTCATCTTGTCTTTGGCCTAACAATCAAATATTTCTTAAGGGTGAAACTTTTCCTTTCGGCTAAATAGTACTTTGTGTGATTCGGCTTTTTTCAACCAGCTCAAACGGTACAATACACAAGTCCCCTTTAAAGACTTTAAGTTCTTCATGTGTTGCTCTAATTTCCCCACCCCCTTGTTAAATCCACCTCCAACATCAATCCTCTGCCTGAGTGGAAATATCCTGCCTGATTTGTTTCGGGGGATGTGAAATAGATTACTGTGTTGAGGTCTCTCCACACACACATAAAAAAAAAAAAACCCTCCAAAAGGCACAGCTCACCGACCTCAACCCCCCTCTCAAACACACACACACACACACACACACATCAACCCACCCATCCCCCTTTCCCACTCAGGCTTCACAACATCCCCCCTAGTTTTAACTTTTTTTATTTTTTTAACTGGAACCAAATGTGAGCTGTGCTGCTGAGGTCACCGTAGGGCAGGTGTGCAAGCTAGGTGGACATGTTTTGCTTCAGGGCTCCAAATCACAACCACCCCCCTCCTGCACACACGCACACACACACACACACACACACACACACACACACACACACACACACACACACACACACACACACACACACACACACACACACACACACACACACACACCCTTCCTCAATCTCAATCAGCCATAGCCAGGCATGGCGAAGGAGGAAAAATAACTGTTTGAAAGCATTAGAGCAGCTGAGGGATCAAAGGAGGCCATTTCTCTGGTAAATTCTTGGCTTTTAGTGATGGACGACTCTAATGCTGTGTGTTTAGTTGTTTGGTGTATTTTTTCTCTCTGCTGATAGCGGCTGCAATTTTGCCCTGATGTGCCAAGATCACACAGGGATATGTCCATTTGAGAGAAAGGCAAAGAGACCAATTTCATGAGTTTTGTTGTGGTGGATAGATGAGGAGCGTGTGCAGCACTTCTTAAGAGGCCTAGCTTGATGTAGTTATATTGTGAGGAGCTCCTCAATTTGGAGTTAATAAAACACCACACTCACTGATTTTGAACCCCAGTTCTTCACATGTGAGTCTAAACGAGACTCTCTTGGTCACACCTGAATCCATAGAATGTGTTAAATATCACAGCGTGTGTATGTAATGGATAAAAGGTTTTGTTGCAATTTAAGTAGCATGCAGAGTACAGCTACCACCCCTCCCCACCTCTAAATGACGCCCAAAAAGCCGCTCACATGTTATATCACAGCACTCTCTTGTAAAACTTATTTTTTCTGTACAGCAGAGAACAGCCCTCACAGACTTTTAAAAAAAGTGCCGCAAAAGCCACAAAGGGACTTCCTGTTTGGCACGGAACCGCTTTGAATATAATCTTCAAAGTCTCAAACATTTCCCCCCATCACGTGAAATGTAAAGCCACATACAGTTTTATTAACGCAGCAGAGTGCAGTTGTTTTCTGGGTGTGGGGTTTTTTTTTTAAATGCGGTCTGTCTTTGTTTCTTTGGGAAGGGACCTTCAAAATAATGAAATCTCCTGGACCATCGAAGACATGAACGGACCTTTCTCTGCTCTGGACAAGCTGCAAAAACTGTGAGTTCATGAATCCATCGATGGAACAAGTTTCACCTCTGTTTGAACGACAGTGGGATATGAAGAGAATATGGCTGAACAGGCATAAAAGGGAGGTTGGGAAATAATCTGATTTTTTTTTTTTTAATTCTCCTAGATTTCTGCAGGGGAACCAGATCCGCTCAGTGACCAAGAAATCTTTCTCTGGCCTGGACGCGTTACAACACCTGTGAGTTTCACCTCCTGTTTCACCGATTGTTTCCAAAAAGTCTGAGCTGAGTTAACCAAGCAGGGTGAATCACACTGAGACTGAGACACAGAGGCTGTTTGTCAGAGACGTACAGTCTTCTCCCCATTCCTTCCCTTTGATGTGGGATGAAGAAAAAAAACTTGCCTTCAGTATCTTTATGCGTGTACCAGACTTTATCGATCAGCAAGGCAAGCGAAGGGAAAACGGTGTGTGTGTGTGTGTGTGTGTGTGTGTGTACGACAGCTGCATTTGATTCTGATTAGAGTTTTCTTTCCCAGCAGTTGCCAGAGAGCTCAGAGCCGCCCAGAGCTGGGCCTCTCTTGATTAACACAGAAAAACTGCTGCCCAGAGTTTTTATTGTTCTGGAGCCCAGACCTTTTTTTTTTTTCATCTCCCTGATTGAAGTTTCTGAATCCCTCACTCCGCACTCGGTTGATGTTGGCAGAAAAAAAAGCCGCTGTCTTTATTTTTATTTAATTTTTTTTGAGGATCTTGCAAGTCCTGATTTCTTTTCTCTTTGCTCCGCAGAGACTTGAGTAATAACGCTATCATGTCCATCCAAGCCAACGCCTTCTCTCAGATGAAGAACCTGCTGGAGCTGTAAGTATGATCTTGTTTAAGCTTTAGAGAGTGTTTCAGAAATGATGTAGGACAGACGACCAGGTAAAAGTCATCATGGTCTACTGCTGTGATCATCAACTAGTGGCTCGCGGGCCACATCTGGCCCCCCCAGAGCTTCCCATCCGGCCCCCAGAATAAAAAATCATTCCCTTTGTGTCACTTGGTAAAGCTGAAAGTGTATGCAAAGGAGTTTATTGATTTTTATTGCAACATTTGACAAGTTTTGTTCCCGCCCGAGCCAGACAAAATCAAAACTCCCTTCACACGCTTTTTATTCAATTTTTAATGAAACGTCTCTGTAATCTCCTCCCTTGGCAGACGTCTCAACACCTCCAGCCTCTTGTGCGATTGCCAGCTGAAGTGGCTCCCCGTCTGGGTGGCGGAACAAACCTTCCAGCCCTGCGTCAACGCCAGCTGTGCCCACCCGCAGATGCTGAAGGGCAGGAGCCTGTTCGCTGTCAGCCAGGAGGAGTTTGTGTGTGGTGA
The DNA here is from genome assembly GCF_963930695.1 of Labrus bergylta. Lineage (NCBI taxonomy): Eukaryota > Metazoa > Chordata > Actinopteri > Labriformes > Labridae > Labrus > Labrus bergylta. The sequence continues at coordinate 14,710,407 of NC_089217.1, read as the reverse complement.
GTGATGCATTCATAAGGCGCAACACCTTCACACAAACATACTGTAATGCCTTAAAAAAAAAAAAAAAACAGCCATTTATCCATGGTAAGTTTTTTCCATTTACAAACTGACCCAGATTTTTTCCTTCCTGATTCCTGGACACGCTAATGAGTCTTGGGAAGGAACAGTTATGGAAATGTACAAAGTTTCGACTTTCCTGGGCAGCATCAGGGGATAAAACTTCACTTCAATTTCTCTCTTTCAGAGCCTCATATCTCCGCAAAAGCCCCAAAACATACCAAATATTTTTAAACCAATTCAAGATCTAAATACTGAGAACTTTTTGAGTTTCGCAGTCTTGACATTTTTCTATTTTCTTTTTCTGCCAAGATGACTTCCCAAAGCCTCAGATCACCGTGCAGCCAGAGACCCAGTCAGCCCTCAAAGGCACCAATGTCACGTTCGTCTGCTCGGCAGCCAGCTCCAGTGATTCACCGATGACCTTCGCTTGGAAGAAAGACAATGAGGTTTTAAATGATGCAGAGATCCACAACCAGGCCCACTTGCGGGTGCAGGGTGGCGCAGGAGGCGAGACTGAGGTGACAGAGTATACAACCACCTTGCAGCTACGCAATGTGGAGTTCTCCAGTGAGGGGAAGTACCAGTGCGTCATCTCAAACCACTTTGGATCGTCCTATTCCAACAAGGCCAGGCTTACTGTCAACAGTAAGTGTGGGAAGGGAAAAGAACATTGTTGGATATTTTCTTATCTATCAGTGAAAGTCTTAAATGAGCAAATCTGAAGGTCGTTTTTTCCTCTTTTCCCAGTGATGCCTTCCTTCACCAAGATGCCAATGGACCTGAGCATCAGGGCTGGTGCAACAGCCAGGCTGGAGTGCGCCGCTGTCGGTCACCCTTCCCCCCAGATCGCCTGGCAGAAAGACGGAGGCACAGACTTCCCTGCTGCCCGAGAGCGCCGCATGCACGTCATGCCCGAGGATGACGTGTTTTTCATCGTGGACGTCAAGACTGAAGACATCGGGGTTTACAGCTGCACAGCTCAGAACACAGCTGGAGCTATTTCTGCAAATGCCACACTAACTGTTCTCGGTAAGAAACAGAACGGTTGGAAACTGAAAGCCACAGATGAGTCACTTTAACTTTTGTATTTGTAACGCTAACGTCATTTTCTCCCCTTTTTTGTACAGAAACGCCTTCCTTCTTGCGGCCCCTCATGGATCGCACTGTGGCAAAGGGAGAGACTGCAGTTCTCCAGTGCATCGCCGGAGGCAGCCCTCCCCCGAGGCTGAACTGGACCAAAGACGACAGCCCGCTGGTTGTGACCGAGCGACACTTTTTCGCCGCGGCCAACCAGCTCCTCATCATCGTCGACGCTGCCGAGGCCGACGCCGGGAAGTACACCTGCGAGATGTCCAACGCGCTGGGCACCGAGCGGGGGAACGTTCGCCTGGCGGTGATACCGAATCCGAACTGCGACTCCGGAGTTCAGGGCGGCGTGGGAGTCGGCATCATCGGCGGGGCAGGATCGGATGACGACGGGTGGACCACAGTGGGGATTGTCATCATAGCGGTTGTTTGCTGCGTGGTGGGCACGTCGCTTGTTTGGGTGGTGATCATCTACCACACCAGGCGGCGCAACGAGGACTGCAGCGTCACAAATACAGGTCGGTTCAAGATGGCCAATTGATTTCTTCTTACCACATTAAGTAGTGATAAAACTGACCTTGATGTCCTTTTGCTTCAGATGAGACCAACCTGCCTGCCGACATTCCAAGCTACCTGTCCTCCCAGGGCACACTGGCAGATCGACAAGACGGCTACATCCCATCAGAGAGTGGCAGCAGTCATCATCAGTACATGTCCTCGTCCATTAGCGGCTTTTACCTGCAACCTAAAGACATGAATGGTAATACACTTTCCCGTTCTTCTTTGTCCTGTATTTGAGTTATTCTGCAGTATTTCTTACTAAACACTGTTCCTTCACCCACACAGGTCTTTGTCAGATGGATACAGGAAGTGAAGCGGACATGGAGGTGGCCATTGATCCTCTGCTGTGCCATTATCAAGGTCCTATCGGTTCACTGTTTTGCCGAGACTACTGCACTGACCCATCGGAAGTCTTCACAGGTTGGTCAAATGGAGAAATGTTTCCTTCTGTTGTTCATCCAGACGATAACGTCCAAGTATTTCTGACACTCCTTATCTCTAGATTTCTAAATTAAATGATCATTGATATATTCTTACACTCAGGCTGTTCCATCGACCAAAAGCCCGGTAGCATCGACCCTTACAGCAACAGCCTGACGAGCTCGAAAAGAGGAGACTACCTCCTGCCTGAGCATTTTGATCTCTGCTCCTCGTCGGTCCTGATGCAACTCCCCAACGCCAGCCTCCATCACGGCCCCTTCCACCAGCAGAGTGAGCGCCGGCCGTCCTCAGAGGAGAGAGAACCCAGCGATTTTGCAAGGAACGTTGAGTGCCCTCCTTCCTATAACACCTTCATGGGTAAAGTCTTACCTTCATCAGTTTTCTGAACTTTTCTAACTTTTTTTCAGTACACTGATCTAACTTCTTCTGCATTTTTCCTCCATTAGGAACATTTGGGAAAACTCCCTGGAGGCCTCACAACGACGCATACACGGGCTACGGCCCACCGTCGGTGACGCACAATGGAATAACTCTGCACGAGAATCCGTATGCGGCTGCGGACACCGATTCGGACCTCGAGGAGGGCAGTCTCACCAGGGACTCTTCGTCAGAGCAGAGCAACTGTGTTTATGAGCAGCCGTTTGACAGCAGAAGGACTGATCCCAACCCACAGCGGAGAACGAGCACTTAGCTGAGTGACTCTTGTTTTTCAGAGAGAAGGACGACCAAAAATATGAACAATTCTACCTCACTGAATGGACACTTTGGCAATAATGGACTCCTCAAATGTGCAAACGAGTGAATGTAACAAGTGAAATGTTCCTGAGGGGAAAGTAAAGCGGAGCATATTAGCAGCAGTTTGTTTTAAAAGGATGCAGCTACAGTTGAATGATAAAGATGATTATATACATTTTTTATATAAAGCTATTCTATTTTGTAAATTGTATATAAACAGATTCCATTATTTTTGCTTACCTTTTGTCTACGAGTATTTTGCAGCCTTGCCTATGCATTATTCCTGCTTTGAATGAAGCACTGTTTTGCACATACTGTATGTTAACAATAAAAAAACACCTTTTTGTGTGCTGCTACATTCATTCAAGTGTTTCAAGTCTTCAGTGATATGAGTGTCTGTATCATGCGGGAGAATTATTTTAGATCTGGGGCAACTTGGCTCTCTTGGTGGGGGGTGTTACACGCAGGTCTTTAAGGGCAGAACCACAAACCGCCAAGGACACCTCAGCTCTGTCATCAGTCAGGGCCCCCCCACGGAGCGAGAGAGAGAGAAAAAGACGGGGATGTTTGAGGATGTGGAAGGAAGAGGATGTTTAACTATTTGGTGTCACAGTTCTCTTCCCTCCGAGGTTTGGGAAGTAAATACAAATATTTATGGCTCGACTTTCAGCGGAAGCATGTGGTGATGACATGATCTTTTGTTGATCTGCAAATTTATGTCAGTCCAAATGAATGAGTCCAAGCAGAGGCCTCTTAGCAAACATGTGCCGCTTAAAGACAGCCATTTAAAGGTTACGCCTGGCGTGCCATGTGTGACGCACAAAGACAGAGAGCGGTGGGGGGTGAAGTGTAACGTTGGAACAGTGCTGTGTGTGTGTGCATGCCTGAGTATGCGTGTATGTGGAGCTCCTGCTGTGTGCTCACACTGCATGCCTCTCATGTAACGCTGTAATGCAATATGAACTCACACCCTCAGAAACCAATATTACCCCGTCACAGATGCAATGTGTCAGTGCGGTTAAAGCGGCCCTAAACTAAAGGCCTCGCTGAACAGGCCAGAGTGGGAACTTTTGACTGTTGTCTAACTCTATTTGTGTTATACTCTGTTTTTCTGTGTATGAATGTTCTTTGGTGGGACTTGTCTGTTTGGACAGTAACGGTGCTGTGGAAAAGAATTTCCCCTTGAGGACAATAAAGTCTAAAGTCTAAAAAAGTCTAAAGCATAGACAGGCGGGAAAACAACGCAATGACCAGAACTCCACTTCAACCACAACATCCTAAATATTGTCATTTTATATTACCTTCATCCAGTGGTGTAGTGGTGCTTAAATGGGTCTACTCAATTTTTCCCCAAAATATTTTTTGTGGCATTTTGGCAAGTGGCCCGTCCAGCAGAGGATAAACACCCCCTGTTATAGACAGTGTCATGTAAGACTACTCCTACATATTTAGTTTGTGTGTACTAGCCAATTAGAGACGGAGTAGGGAGAGTCATCCCTTCACCACCAGGGAAAGAAATTGCATCATGCTACTGAATATTGTCAATCAATCAATGGTGTAAATCAGAGGAGTTTTAGAAGGGGGTATACTCAGTGGAGACTGAAAAAGAAGTGTGTATACCGGGTACTACACCTCTGCATTCACCCCTTCATTCCACATCCCTCCACCCTGACCTTCATCCCTTCACCCCCTTCATCTATCCACCCTCAATCTTTCCATCATCCAACCTCCCTCATCATTTTGTTGCATATAATATGCCTTGCCTATTACAATAAAGTATTCTAAATCAATATCAGAATCGTTTTTTATTGCCAAGTACATTTACACATAGAAGGAATTTGTCTTGGTGTATTTGTGCAAAAACAGTTGACAAAGGAAATCACTCTTTCTTGGTGTGGGTCTTTGTTAGTGAAAAACAGATGTTTACAAAGTGCTTTGACAGAAAAAGTAAAGGCAGGAACTAAGCATCAATAGTTGGGCCAAACAGAGATTTGTCTACCAAATTCAAACAAAAGGAGAATACAAAATGTAAGAGCAAAAGATCAAAAGAATAAATGCAAAAAAAAAGGCATGAAAAGGTCAATGTAAAGTGAAAGCAACACAACCGAATAAGTGAATAGAATAATAAAAACTGTTAAATGACTTGGAATAATGGCCGTAAGTAGATTAAAGGTGATAAGAGGATTTGAAGAAGACGTTGGCGTAGTTGTTCATCACCAAGTGATTCATGAAGTAAGAGATTTATTTCATTAGACCAAAGAAGAAGAAAATAAATACATGCTAAATAAATATTGAAATAAATGTATGCCATAATGCAACTAGCCTTTAATAACTAAATACAGCCTTTAAATAAGCTAACTAGCTGGTAGAATACCTTTATATGACTCAGCACTTTATTACAAATAAGTAGTAGGTGGTCAAGTTTGATCTCTCCATTATGTAGTCAGGTTGTCATTTTTCAAAGTCCATCTTAAGCCCGACTTAACTCCCCGTATGTGCATCGAAAGAACTTCTAATTGTCATATGAAGTAATCACTTCCTGGAAAAATCTATTCAAAGGATTTGTATTTGTGCAATGAAGCATTACAGTGTTTGCTCGTGCTTATCTAAGGCTTCAGCCCTGGATCCAAGGAAAACCATCCCTGGTAATGAGTACGAACCCTGCTTCCACTATCTCCACAATGGCTTCTGCAGCCAACCATTTTTCACCACACCATTATTAATGACCCCTTAATACTGATGCTCATAATTAAATACTGCTCAGAATAATCGCGTCTTTATTTTAAACCCACAAATTGATGTTGGAGCAGCATGGCACAATATATAGCTAAGCCTAAACTAGACTCTCTGTTTGCTGGATGACTCATCCCTTCTGTCTCCCCTCCCACCCCTCATCCCCTCCCCAGCCCTCCCTCGCCTGGCGGTTTGTTGTTTTAGGCCTCTCCTCTCCAACATGAGGGAAAAAGGTGTGCTTGTGCGCCGGGCTAGCTGTTGAAACTTGCACTTGGAAAGCGTCTTGCGGCGCCCTGCTCGCCACAGTGGAGTTGTGTTTATAAAATGGCAGATTCATGATGGTGGTGCAAGGCGTTTTGAGTTTATGGGAAGGGGGTGAGCTCCTATTCAAGAGCAGTTGAACGAGCTTTGTGTTCATTCTTAATAACCAGAGTGAGAAAATAATAGAATGCCTTTTTGTTGTAACCATGTGCACCATAAAGCTGTGTTTGGATTCCAACTCTCACTCCCTTTTGTTTATGGAAATGCTGATGATGAGATGTGCTTTCCTAAAATGTGTTATTTCACTCCCATCCTTCGGACTGACTAATGTTTAAGTCCACCTGGCTGCTGGGAACGCAGCGCCGGTTTCTATGACTTTACCCCACTGTAAAGGAATGACGGGGTTCGTTGGAAGTCTTGCCAGTTCTTTGAGGAGGCTACGATTAAGACAAGATGGTGAAGCCACACACATCCAAACACCTGGGGAACAGCTGCTGCTGCTTCTGCTGCTCAGGCAACTTTCAAGGACCGGTCCACTTCTAGCTTAATAACCTTATCTCAGAGCAGAGTTGTGTGATTTTAAAGCAGAAACATGTCTTACAAACCTGATCCTCCAGGAGAGATACAGTATATGAGGCCTGCAAGTGATTAATGATAAGCCTCAATGGAGTCTGACGGCTCTCTGCGGTTTACAGCGTGAAGATACAATGTGGGACTGACATGTTTGGAAATACAGTTTTAAACTTTTCCAAGTGCAAAAATATGCATGACAGCAGATTTGGATAGAGCAGAAAGTGAAACCCACTCCAAAAAAATGAGAATATTGTCTGAGTCAAGACTGGTTAGATTGTGTTTGTTGTGTCTCCATCAAAGAGGAATGGACTATTATATCCATATAGCCAAATGCTTATGCAGCACGGTTTATAGAAGTTGTCCATAGACAGAATGAAGGAAGCTTTTAGCATATAAGTAACAGTTGACCAGGCAGATTGAGTAAAAACAGAAAAAGTAGGTATAGCACAAAATCACAGATTGGTGATCGTAGCCATGTAAGAGGATCTGATGGGGGGTTTTTCCTTGAACTGCCAAGCTCAAGGTCACTCATTTGCAACTGTGGGAAGAGAGTTTCTTCCCCGTTCAGAGTTTAACAGCTGGTCTGTTGGATTCAAACTCTATTCTCAACAATTTGTGATCCCCTTTATTGTAGTAACGGTTTTACACTTCACTGAACTATGCATGTTACAATTAAGCGGGTGGATGTAATTCCCCTCGGAATGGTTTATTTACTCCTTAAGCAAAGTCTAGGAAATTGCTACAACCCAAAAAACAATTTGTGGCCTAACTAGCGACTGAGGCGTAAAAAGGTTTCCACTTTCTTAAAGACGCCGTGGATCTATGGAGTCTCCTGCAGAGGCTGCAGCCAGCGACAACCTTCACATTTCCAGCCGGGGGGGAAAAGGAAAACACCAGCCAGATTGCAGAATAATTTCCCCTCTTTGATTCTAAGTCCAGAGAAATGAGACAGGAAGTTGATGATTCCCCCAGACCTCCAATGACTGGCAGATGACTGAAGAAGTCTGCAAGCCCCTGGTCTCAGATCAGCTTCTGATCTCCATTTTCTGACCCATGTGTGTTCACTTCAGCAGTCAGACACTGATCCAGGGTCAGCTCCTCAGGCTATCCCTGCTCCCCAGACCCCAGGGACTGGTCCAAGAAAATGAATTTAGCATGCCGCGGCCTTATCTTATTGCCAGACACTCTGCATTTTGTAGCTAATTTGCCTTCATTATAACCAGATGTGGCGACATGCGGACAGATGTTTATTATATTATATAGCTAAAGGCGGCTTGCAGAAATGATTATTTCTGTGTTATTAAGCTCAGGAAATCTGCTGGAGGATTGGTGTCTGACTTTTACGACCACTGAGCTCCTTCGACATTAGAAGTCCTTTGCCAGTAGTGAAACACAGATTTAAAATATGAGGAGACTATAGCTTTCAATATGTGAGGTCACACTCACTTTGGCTCTGTCTCTAGACTGTTGACAGATGAATTCAACCAGAATTGTGTTGTGTTGCTTACATGGATGGATTTTGCTCTCCCCGGTTGATCCACTGGGTTTCCCTAAAATACGTGACAAACATTTTGATCGTTTACAGATGATCTTCAAGCTTTTGAGATGATATGTTGACCATATCAAAATTGCATTCACTTTGTACTAACACTGGCTGAAGTCCAAATTCAGCTTGGAAACCGTGAGCTGCAGAAATCCCACGGTCGTATAATATGTTAACACGAGTTGCCATCAGTGTGAATCCCAGCACGGACTCCATAAAACCCCATCAGATCCCATCAGACATCTCTTTTCAATCTCCAATCCAGCCACGGCTCTTTGTATGATTAAAAGCATGCACAAGGGCTTTGCATCTTGCAGATGTTGCCATAAATCACAGTTTGGCCCTGCCTCTACAACTGGCTGCCTGACAAATGTTCCACAATAACTACAGCCCCCACCCCACCCTTCCAGTAAAAAGAGAAAAAAAAAAAAGAAAAAGGGGTAGAAGAGACAGAAGAAAAGAAAAAAAAAAAAGGCCTGGAATTTCTAACCGGCTGCTTGTAACTCTTTCAGGACAATTGTAAAGTCTCAGCCATGTCAGCACAGGTGGAAACCTGAGGGGTCGTAAAACCTGAAAGAAAAAAAAGAGCCCGCCTACTCCATGCTTTCTCTTTCCCAACAATGTCTTAAACTCCCTGCTGTCCCAACCAGCCCTCCACTGTGACTAATTCAACACAAATCTAAGGAGCTAAATCAGTCAGGCTTTCTGTGCGTCTGTGGACGGCAGTAACCAACACCCCCAACCCTTTAAAAGACACAGAAATAACGGCTGAGACGGGCCCAGGCTGTGAATCACAGTCTCTGACACCTCAATGCCGAAGGTTTCCTTCAATGATACCACAATCTGCAAAAGCCAATAAGGAACACTTAAATCAGACATTTGAAGTCCAATTTCCCTTTTTTTTCCTGCAGTTTGTTTGTTAGCCTTAACTTGAGGGCTGGGTGACAATGGTTGATGGAACAATTGAAATGACCAAGAAGTTAAATGTGACCATGTATTAAAACTATTAAATAACTTTTTTTAATCTAGACTTTGAGAATCCAGTACTTTAAGAAGGATTTTTCCAACTGAGAAAGAGAGGAGATGATCAACCCAGCCCCTTATGTGTTATTAGGGATGCCGATTTTAAAGTACAAAACCCAGGCTAAGTCATAACTTTCAAATCCTTTGGGGCGAGCCATCTGTCCGTGCCCTTTGGCATCGGCTGTCTCATCAGGCAGCTCGCCTGTGCTTACAGTTCAAACTGATACATCTCTGGACCGGCGTGCTCGAGGCCTCAGGAGAGCACTACAGAAGTCTCCAACACTTTTCCTAAAGGAGTTAGTGGGCATGTCTAACCCCGTCTCAGGGTGGCGCTGGAGGTAAAATGTCCAAAGAAGAAATTGACAGCAGTATAAAATAAGAAGACAACAGCGGGATCATATCTGAAAGTCGCAGAAGTTAAAGGATAAAACATTAAAAAAGATTAAACCAAATTGCAGTCAAAAAATAAATAAATCCTGACCTCAACCTTTTTAGGGCAATTTCATATTCTTAATTTAATTAGATATCAGGATGTGTCATTATATGAGGGTCTTTTAATGTATCAATTATCCGAGAATCACTGCACAGCATATATGATTTTTATTGTAGGCCGCTTATCGTATATCACAAGGTACTTTGTATTCCCTCCCCTAGTGTATAGATTGCCCTAAGACTCATACAGATACAAACGCATTTCCAATGATGTGTGCATATTCTTTGGAAGGCGTTAGGTATGAGGGTTTTTTAGTGATGAGAGATTAATGAGCACAGTCATTGACAACAAAGCGCCAGAGGCGAAAGCTTTTTCCCTGCACCTGGGAGCCCAAGCCAATCTTCAAATTTACATTTACTGCTCGTCCTTATTACTTATTTTGAGGAATGCATACTGAGGCAGAACTGGTTGCAGCACAACATATTCTAAATACCAAACTGTCGAAAACACTTTTTCAAAAATGAATTACTTTGATTACACGTCTGGGTATTTTGTAGGTACCCACTATCAAGGTGGTCTGAAACTATGCAAAGAGTTACCGCCACCTTTGTTTGTTTTTTTAGTGCAAGAGTTTCAAAAATGTAGACATCAACTTTGTTTAGACAAACGGCCTGTGGTCCCAAAGTCAAACACCTCAGAAGTAATCCCAAACAAATTGCCAATAAGCAGGTAATTGTTGTCTGTGTTCAGCATGAGTCAAAAACTCGGCCTGGATGAGTCCAGACTGGTGAAATGTTGACCCCCTCCCCCGGGGATTTTTCACGCCACAGGAGGGGGAAACTAACAAGGAAAGGTGACCTTTAGTGTTTAGATTAAATTCCAGGTGTTTTCCGTTCATCCTGTCAACACCACCTCACACTCCAGCCTTGTTGCATTCCTTCTCTCAATACACTGTACGCTGTGACATGGTGGCTGGATGCTGTTGTTGCTAGCAGCCTGCAATTATCTTTTCAATTTGTTTGAACCTGTTTGATTCTGTTGATGGTGTCTGGAGAGCTCTGTTAGAGTGGATATGAATCAAAACAAGTCGAGAGAACACAAGTGAAAACATATCACATGATAGCATGGTGGTAGAGGGGGAGTCGTGTGGATTACTGTAAGAACTGAAAGTGTAAAAGTAAACCGCAAATTAAGAGAAAAAAAAATGATCACAGTAATTTCATTTCACACCTGATAATAAGTCTCACGAATGCCACATTATGTCTCAGCATGTCCAAACCCTGTAAACTGAGAACCAAGTGCAGATCTTGCTTTAGCTTTTTGTTTTTGTAAATGAAGAGCCTTCCTTGTGCTGTTCCTTATTATTTGTAGAGTCTGACCGATTTATCGGCCAGCCGATAAAATCAGCCGATATTAGCATATCTGGTGACTATCAGTATCGACTAAATTTATCTCCAATATGCAACAATATTACTAGATTTATGCACCAGTCACTGAGCATTTAATTTGAGTGTCATTTTATCACACTAGCAGTTCTTTTTCACCAGCAGAGGTTACTGCATTTGAGGGATCGAGGCAATAAATGTGTATTTCTACATCTATCTCCAAAGATCCAAGATCAATCTCAGAAAGATATCAGCCAATATATCCATATCTGATTCCCAGCCCCCTTATATCGATATCGGTATTGGCCCCAAAAATCCCATATTGGTCAGGCCCAAACTGGTTGGTCTCTTTTTTGCCATACCAGATAGGAAACTCCTTGTAATTAAAGGGTTTACCACATTGCCACTTAATACTCTAGAATCTGAAAAATTTGGATTAACACCACTGATTTACTTACCATCCATCCATTCATCCATTATCTTTGCCGCCCAGTGACGAGAGGTTAGGTACACCCTGGACTGCATTCATCTAAAATAATTTGCAGATGTATTCACAATTTTAAAGTGAATGTCTGTGATAGAAGACTGTGGGTTTAAGTTAAAGTAAAACATGCTATTAATAAGAGCTAACTGTCATATCACACCTATGTAAGAGTATAACCCACAAGCATATTGAGCTTGCTGCTTCCTAATCCAATTATAATTTTGTCGACAGACTTCTGCAGGCTGCTGGTGAAATCTGCATTTAAAAGAGTGCACAAAATATTAAACATGTTGAAGCAAACATCACTGGCAAACGAGGAAAATGAGTTAAAATGACATTGACAACATTTAAAAGATAAGTATGGAAAAGTGTGATGTATGTACATAAAAAAAACTTTCATTGCTGACAGGGGCATAAAGTTATCTTTTAAACGTTTAAATAAAGCCATTAGACCCTGTCAGCACTCTGTACCTGACCTTTGACCTTTTGGACAATATACACTTCAGATACTCCTGAGGCAAACACACCTACACTCTGGGTGTGCTTGACCCCTGACTATTGGCCAAGACAAACACAAACACACACACACACAAACACACTGTGGCGCTTACATATTGACAGTTCAAGGTGGGATATTGACGCTCCTGTAACGCCTCATCTGCAATGAATAATTCTCAGAGACAGCAAGACAGAACCTCCTCGAGTGTGTGTGCATGTCTCATTGTGTGCTTAGTGGTGTTTTCACACACTGTTTGTGGTCAGCTGCATGTGTGAACGCAAAAGTCTAAACCTTTTTTATCCCGACTTTAACAAAAAATGTTCTTGCAAATGTTCTTCCTTCTTGTCGGGTGAGCCGACATCATGACCTTCATGCACATATTGAAGCGGCTTTATTCTCTTTGCTGCTTCTCAGCTCTTTGTTTATACTGTGAATACATCAAATTACACGTAGCATTGACTTAAAGGCCAGGGGCCGTATTCACGAAGCTTCCTAAGTACTAAAAGTCGCTCCTAGTGACAAAATTCTAAGAAAATTCTCAGAATCAGTTTTTAAGAATTTTCCCTCAAAGTTAAGACTAGATCCTTGTAAAGATAAAGGTTATTCAGAAAGTGTCTTAGCTCTTAAGAGAGCTCCTAAGGTGTTAAACTGTGAGGAGGACTGAGGAGGACTTTTAACAGGATGAAGAGTTTCTCAAGCAGAGGAGGAAACGGAGAAATGTTCTGTAAACACAACATGAAGAGTACTTTTGACTCATAGATGGGCTGAACCGACAAAAATTATTTGTGCAGACATTTTAATCCATCTGTGACTTTTTTCAGTACAAAGTGAAACATGCATGTTGAGTCTCTCTACATGTGGTTACCTCCACAGGTGCGTCCAATCACTAATTTAGACTCTTCACATGATGATGTAATGATCAGCATGTGAACAAGCTGCTGCACAAGTGAGCTTGTGATGTCATTTTGTAGGCTATATATGTTAAAAGTAAGTCTTACAATTTCACAGAAATCTTAATGTCATAGTGTTCATAATTACACAATGTCTGACTAGATTCTATGATTGAGCCCGATCGATTTCATTGACCATCTATGCCAATTATCAATGAGAGCACTTTTTTTGGATTAACCAATCACAGATTCTGAAATAAATTGTAATACCTAGCAACGGGGTCAACCCCCGCCTCCTCAGTAATGTAAAAGTGAATGTCCCTCCCTCGCTCAGAGTTGCCTTGAGAATGTTTCTAAATCACTCCTAGGCTAAAAGTCCTTGGAAGGATTTTTTAAGCTAAATTAGGAGCTCAGAATGTTTTGTGAATACAGGCCCAGATGTCTTATTTCCTTAAGTGTGGAAATGTAGCTTTCATTATTGGGGTTAAAGAGGACACATTTTTTCAATCTTGCTCCCTGAAGCACCCTTCCCAGCACCCACCCCACCAAATGCAGTTTAAAAAAAAAAAAAAAAAAAGGCATGATGGGAAAAGCCTTGTGCTGACAACGAGCAAACAAACACGAAAAGGTTTTTAATTTCAGGCCAAGCCTTCTGTCGACAGCTCGAACAAATGAAAGCAAAGAAAGGAATGAGAACGCTGGAAGGGGGGAGAGTGCTCTGACACAGCGCTAATCGAGCCTCTCTCTTTAAAAAGAAGAAATATCTGCCTCCTTTGTTGATGCTGAGAGCTCTTTGTAGAAACTTAATCTGATAACAGGGTGTGAGTGTTTTGGTAGGTTAACCTCTCCACTGTTTACTGAGACCCACAGCCGCCAAATGGTGTTTGTGAAACCTGCTGTGCTACATCGAGTCTCACTAAGACGAGTAACACTTGCAAACTCCAACTTCATCTTGTTCTGATTATTGGCCTATATTTCACTTGGATTTCAATAGTTTCTCTGGGAAGGAACATTTGGAGTGCTGTAGTTTATATGCTGGCAGGAATTTCATAGCAATTAACTCATACTTCTTCATGTGTGCCAGTCATTAATGAGAACAATATGGCCAGCCCCTCATATGCGATGAATTCAGACTTGGCCTCATGATTTGGGCTTTTTCCTCATGTGGCTCCAGGATTCAGGGGGTTTAACTCCAACACAGAATGGAGACAAAAATAGAAACCAGCATGTACACATGTTCAAAGTGTTTAACAGCCACCAAAAAGGCAGATTTTGAAACACTTGAAGTGAAAAATGTGCCGTCTGGTTTTCCAACTCGGTGTCTGACAATCAAAAACGCCCAATACCTTCCCACACGGTTAAACCTTGAGCGTGTTCTGGCAGGCAATGTTGTGCAAACAGAACTTCTTTTTAGAACAACTGAGCTGTCGTATATTTATTGTTTGGTTAAGGTTTCAGTGAGAAATTATGACATCAGTTGAAGGCATAGGAGAAGCTCAGAAAAGGGTGGAGGGGAGGGTGGGGATTTCCCACTTTCCCCTCAGACCAACGCTGTCTGAGCCTGATCAATGCACAGATCTGTCCAGAAAGACTGCAGAGACTGTTGATGGATAGTTTCTTTGGCGGATTCTCTTTGAAAATCCAAAGCCACAAAAAAATTGTTTGACTGAAAAGGGCTTTTGAAAGCTATGCTGATATTTTTGGGAGGTTTATACTTGGCAGAGTGGTAAAGCCTTTGAAACATAAGAATGATTACTGGACACTTAATCTCTGATGACTGGAAACAGACTCATTAAAGGGCCCATCTTTTAAAAAAGCCTTTTCTATCTGTTGTTTTCAATGTAGAATGTAACAAACATGTAAATAGCATAACATTTAAATAGTTTTTCATAATTTTTAGCTTAACAGGAAATGCTTTTCCAGGTTTCTCCCCAAAGGCCCCATCACAATAGCATTTCATGTTAAATAACTTTTGGTGAAATCAATAAATGAGGCTGTGGCTCAGTTGGTAGAGTCGATTGTCACTCAACCAGAAGGTTGGGGGATTGATTCCCAGATCCCGCATCAGCAAAGTCTGATGAATCCTTGTGCAAGACACTTGACCCAGAATTACTCCCTCCACTTCGTTTACATACATGTGTTTGAATGGGATGGGCTCTGAAATCATGCTAAAATAAGAGAATCCTTTATCGATTCCCAGTGTTGCAACAACGTTAACTGTCTTGATCGTGCTGACTTTTAAAGGAAAAGAGAAGAAACAGAAAGGCTAAAACAAAGAGAGCTATCATAGATTCAAGTTGTGTTACACCATCTCCTATTATTTAACCTGATAGTATACTTGTACAAAACGGTAATAGTTTGAAAGTATTTAGACAACAGATAAGGGTAAAAATCTTTTGAATACAGTGTGCACTCATTGAACCAAGCTTAACTACCGAGCTTTGAGTATTGACTGGATGGTTGGTTGGTCGGTTGGTTGGTATGATAGTGGTTGGTGGGTTGGTTCTTTGGATGGTTGGTTTGTTGGTTGGATGGATGAATCTATGGATGGATCTATAGATTTCTGCATGAATGGATGGATGGATTGTCCCAAGTGGGATATTCTGCTAACAATCACAGAGTTTCAAATCTTCTGAGGGCCATGGTCAATATGTCTGTGCTCCAGTTGAAGGTAACCAGATAAGATAAGATTCAGATTGGATTTCCGACTATCATAGTCAGAAATGAGAATGGTGCTTAAATTAAGAGACGATATAAAAATGAATTGTTTTCTGCACTCAAATACAGACTGCTTTTTATAGATTTTCTTAAAAGCTTAGTTCTCATCCAATGAGAGTTGGAGAGTTCTGGATTATGGTCCGACCAATGTATCTGGCCTCCTTTGCGCGTACATACTAAATTTGCTCAAACATAATCTTAATATGTTAATACTTCTTACATTATAAGCGAAAACCTGAAAAACTCTGACACTGATGATCTTGCCTCTTGCCCACGGATTATTCATTCATGTAGAAATCTGAATATCACCAAGGTTGCAGCACCTTTTTTTGGAAAAGCAAAAAATGGGCAATAATTATCACTGTCACTCTCTTGTATCACGTCCACTTTATGTCAGAATGCTTGAGTCTTCTCCATCAGTCAGTAGAACTCTTTTCCACTATCTCCAAAACATCATGAATAAATGCATTTCAAGCTCAAAACGTATTGTTCAAGAACACAATTCAAGCAGAGTAGAATAATCCAGCTACATGTACAAACACAGCTTTTCAGTTTTTGAACTATTGGATTTATTTCACTGTTTAGTTCAGTTGATTGAGAACAGTTTAAATAACTGTGCAGAATAATAAAAATTTCAGACAGAGAGAAACTTCATATCAAAGCCAAGCATCGTGACTGATATTTAATGGCCCCATATATCAGTCTAACTCTACTAAAAAAAACTGCTGAGATATACAAAAATAATCCCTCGCAGGCTCAGTACGTCATGTGCTTGTGGGCCCACCCAGCCTGAGTGCAACCATTTGTCTTTTTTCATAAGCTATTTTATCATGTGCTCTGTTGTGCTCAAAATGTACACACGTCCTCCCACACTGACTCAGCGAGCTCCAGATGGAAAACGGAGCCATCGCTCCGCCAGCGCCAGGACGGGCATCTTTTCACTCTTTTCATAACAAAGATTTTCAAATGTTTCCCAGACTGGATGGCAGCAGCCGCTGTGTGGCGACTCCATCGGGGCTTGGATTAACGTCCTGGCACTGTCAGTTCAGTCTCTGAAACATAAATAAGGCTGTTTTAAGGGCTGCCTGGCAGGCGGGGGCCCTAGCGTTCCTCCTCTCTATTGTCTGTAGTCCCCCCTTTATTGTCAGGGACTTTTAGATGTTGTCTGCTAAAAATGCAGTCTCTTCGAAGATCTTAGAACATTTTTTAAAGCTGTCAAACTTAAAGAAATATCCAAATAATATATCTATGATATTCCAGTTCAGACTCAAAGTGTGTCTGAGGGATAATATATGTGATTTATGGGGCTATAAGCTCAAATCAAATGGGTCTTAAGATATGTGTATATGATTTAAGAGTGTTGAAGAGACACTAGCAAAGATTCAAAAGAGAGCAATAGGAGGAATTCCTTTTCAAAAAGAAATATCCAACGATTGAAAGTCGAGGTATAGGTGGGAAACGGGGAAGAGTGAAAGAAGGAGAGAGAGGAGAGAGAGGCCCCGCAGAGGCTATGTCTATCCTGGCCTGAATTACTATCATTATTGTAATGACTCTGTAATGTTTTCTTTCCTGGACCAGTAATTGTTACCAAACCCACTGTTCAGAGGTGCAGGTGGACAAATTGCTGCCAAGCTTTACTTTCCATGATAGCAAGGGAGCATAATCATTTCCACCATCCAGGCCTTGAACAAGATTGTTCCCTCTCTATGTCGGGATTTGTGGTTGTTTTTCTCACCAAACATGGATCAAAAAGCCATATAAAGCAGAAAACAAAAGAAAAGAAAAAGGGCTCTCTTACAAAATCGGGACCTCAAATGTCGTCTTCTGCAGGAAAATAGTGATAGCTAATTTGTTAAGTTCAATTTCTTTTTATGTAAGAATGTGGAAGGAATGCAGACTTTTCCCGAAAGTGTTGTACTTTCTCCAGCTCACCACATGAGCCATGGTTGTGTTGTATCTGCATGTACTGACCCTTTTAAACTTGCACGGCCCATATAACCCATATGAACCTCCGCCCACCACCACCACCTGCGGCAAACTGTCCATGACTCTTAAAACCAGCCAGATGTTGCTTTAAGGCTGAGATTCCTGAGCTGGTTCCTGACAAAAACATGCAGGATTGCTGGAAAATAGTATGCCGATATGAGAGGATTCTTATTGTCTTATTGATGTTTCAGTTAATCTTACCCAAATTATACCTAAATAACCACATTGGTGAATTAATGCAAAGAATAGAAAAATATTTGTCTCTATTTAAATATAGTAGAAGAGCCAACTTTGGAACAGTTATAAAGAAAACATAAATCTTGTTTCTTAAAGTACCTTTATTGTCCAAACATGCCCTTTTTCTCTTTCATTTTGTTCCTACATTTCCCAGGAGGCCTTTCAACAACCCCCCCTGGGAAACAAGTCTGGACTTGTTGCCTCAGTACTTTAAGTAGTAGGAGGAGGATATGATGACAACCCCCCTATATACATCAGTAGGGCAAGATTTTTAAGCCACAAACACATGCGGGTTGCTGAACAAAATTGGTATCTGTTCTTCCTCTTGACTGCATTTGTCACTTAAGAGGAAGCACAGCATATCTGTGTTGGTACAGTACCTTGTATTGAAGTTAAGGAAGCCATTGAGTTTTTTGGGGTTCTGAAAACATGACATTGGATGTCAATGTTTAAAACTGCAATGTCATTCGTTTTTCAAGCTGCAGTAAATATCTGGGTAGTACTTTGTAAGACAGGAACCTTACTTTGTAAGAAATAATGTCTGTTATGTGATGAAAACATTTAAAAAATAAACTAACTCTCATACACTCTGACTCTCTTAAATGTTCACTAGAAACAAACCAACAACTTAAACCGAATAGTCTTACTCCAAATGTTTGTTTTTTTTATTTTGTCTCTGCAAGCGAAATGTCTTCTATTAAAGGTTATGAAAATATTACTCCCTGATATTTACGTTTTGAATTTTCTGTTTGTTTGTGTTTTGAGTAAGGTGCTCAAATGCTCAATAGATCTCATGGGGACCAAAGTCAGGTAATATCATGTGATATCAACTTTAACCTATCATTTAAAAGAGGAAACAAATTGGCTATGTCCAAAAATCACACATTACAAAGTACAATATCCAGGCATTCACCATTTGGTTGTGTTGTCCGAACACAAGCATTATCAATTCTCTATATAGTGGACTACTTGTACCCCACAATGAATTGTAAAAAGTAATGTATCATGCGTTGTGGTGCTTAGCTACTGAAGAGTCTCTGAGCTTCCGAGTTGGAATTCCTCCTTCAGGGGGCGTTCCTAATGATGTATCAGACCGAAAAACTCGGAATTTCCGACTTCCAAGATCAAATGGAACGCAGCAGAGTCTCAACTGTACTCTTTGTTATATTATCTACAAAGACCCAACATTAATGCGTCATGAGCACAGCGCTAAGCAACATTAAGCAAAGTTACTGCTGCAAGGAAATACTGCCTTTTAACAGGCAGAAACCTTGAGCAGAACCAGCCATCGATCTGCCCAAACTGTGTTATAGCCTTAGCATTTAGAGTGTTTTCTTACAGTCACATGGTCTAGAATCATAAAGCCTCCCTGAGAAATGGTAAATAGACTTTTCTAGTCTTCTGACTACTCAAAGCACTCAAAGAGATTTCTATGTAAAGTGTCCTGGATTCATTCTGTGTTAGGTGTCTTGCCCAAAAACACATCGGACATGTGGCTGCAGGAGCTGGGGTTCAAACCTCCGACCATCCTGTTGAGGGGCAACTGAGACAACTGAGACACAGCCGCCACCACCCACAAACGTTCGACATTCTGCCCTCAATTCTCTCCAATAGTTTGGCAGTTAAACTTATCTTCTTTTTTCCCCGCCAATGTCTTTCTGTTCAGTCCCATATGGTCCTTTATCGAGTCCTTTAAAGTCCTCATTGGCAAACATACATCAAAAGACGAATTCCACATCTTCTGAAAGTGTTGTAATTACTAGTGTGAAAGCGGCACATATGTGGCGCACACTGCATCAATCACACAGCAACACCTGATTTTAATCACCTCGCCATGGCTGCAGCAATCGGGCTGACACCCACAAAATAGCTTCAAGCTACATGCCTGGAGGAGGAAAAGTGAGATATTAAAAACTATAATTTTCAAAGAAAAAAAACATTTTAACAGCCACAAGCTCACGTTGTTTTCTTTATATGAGAAAAAAAAACCCTCTCACAGAGACATTGTCGAAATTATTTTCCCTGCTGTGAATTTGAAAATGGGCCCTGACATCACAAAAAAACACATCTTTATTCAGCAGCGATAGCCACACATCAAAACCCAAAAAAAAAAAAAAATTCTCATTTTTGATGACTACTTTGAGAAGCTTTTCAGGAAATGTTCTGCAAGTTCAGACTTGACCACAATTAAATGCTTTTCAACCACTGCCAATCTGTAAATAGTGGCGTTCACTTTTCAAAAAATCACCTGTCAA
The DNA here is from genome assembly GCF_963930695.1 of Labrus bergylta. Classification (NCBI taxonomy): domain Eukaryota; kingdom Metazoa; phylum Chordata; class Actinopteri; order Labriformes; family Labridae; genus Labrus; species Labrus bergylta. The sequence continues at coordinate 14,690,504 of NC_089217.1, read as the reverse complement.
TCAAAGCATGGGGGCAGTGCTGTGATGTCTTCATGGATTCTTAACAGGAAATGCTCTGTTCTTTGTTTAATCAGGCGTAGTGGCTCTCATTGTGAATGCATCCTTCTACATAAAATCTTGGAAGAAACTTTGGGCGCACAAAAAAAAAAAAGACTTTTTTTGTTCTTATGCCTCAGAAAGCATGAACATTATAAAGTCCTCAGAAAACTGATTCCTGCTGGCTGAAGCACACATAGACGTTTAAAGAAAACTGACTGATAAAACTGTTGAAAAATTGGGGTTTTTGCATCATGGGAGAAAGACAAAAATCTCTAATTACAATATTGTAACACGTCTTAAAGTTGGTATAGCGCAAGTGTTAGCAAACAGTCTCCACAACCCGTGGACACAGAGCAACATTAGCATACATTTGATGTTGTATTTCTGTCCAGCTGACAAATCTAAGTACAATGTTTAATCTAAATTTGGTTCTGTTTTGATTTCCCCAACTCCTGAGAGAAATACTTTGTGTTTTCATTGGTATGTGCTTTTTTATAAATTGTTGTTTGTTCTAATAGTTTTTTATTTTTTAATACTACTATAGAGATATATAAAAGTGTCACCTTGTATCGTATAGTATTGCCTTTTTTTGTATCGGTAAGTATCGTTCTGAATCATATGGTGTTGTATCTTATCACATTGTACAGAGTGTAATGTATCGCAGCATATGGCAGATCACTTTGCATCACATCGCATTAAAACAGTTGATTCTTTACACCTCATCGCTGGAATAACTACTTCCTGGGTTTAGAAAGGACGCTGTGATGTGTGAGTTTGAATCAAAAAAGTTAAGTTGTTGGTCATATGTCCAAAACAAGCTAACAGAGGCTTAAACACTCCATTGAGCTGATGGGAACAGCAGAGTTTGACCTCAATTATCTATTGGTTTGTTATTTTATTTCAGGAAGAAGATAGGCCAGCACACTTGCTCGAATGCCACAAAAAGTTTTGATTGATCACAACACCTCGACCAGAGGTCTTCTTCAGGTGATCATTTTTTAACAGATTCAAAAAATGATCACCTGAAGAAGACCTCTTCTGTCATTTCAGCACGTGTGCGGGCCTATCTTCTTCCTAAGTCTGCTGGTTTGTACTGTCCCACACCAACAGTATGTGATGATGTGTGTATAACTACCTCGCTTTTCCTTGTTATTTTAATTTACCACTTTCCATTTTTCAGTCTTTTTATCTAGTGTCAGACATAAAATATTATAAAGAAAAGACTTACTTTTTCATTGACAAATAGCTCAAACTGAAACGTACTAAGTTGTTAAGTTGCTTGTGAATATCTTTTGATTGCTTACAAAAAATATGTAAAAAGACCTACAACTCCAACTGAAGCCATTATGCAAAAAACCCTTTAAATCCAGTTCTGCTTCTTGGTTTGCTTCTTTTTCTCCGCCAAAGGACCCGAAACTTTAACACATCTATTCTTGTTTGACCATAAAGACTGCATTCATTTAAACCACTCAATATCTGTCACTGTCAGTGATTTCATTGTCCTTTTAAAGGGGCATCCCTTGTTTTTTTTTTAATTTGACACAATGTTTTGCTTGGCATCAATCATATATGTAAAATTACAGCCCCTGGTTTATTGGCTTACTGTCTTAGGGCTTTACCCACCACAGTGTAAGTCACCGAGCCTCACCATGCTGTATGGGAGTGAGATGATTTCTGTCGGTGACTCATGCAGCATGTTGAACCATGTGAAACCACAGCTCTGTGTCCTTGTGTTAGTCTGCCAGGAGGCCTACAGTACTGTCGGAGCGTGCCTTACAAGCCATTTCCATGCTCTCTCAGTGAGCAAACTTGCAAACAGCTGTGTTTTCCATCAGAAGTGGTTTCTGGAGATTTTTTTTTCTGTCTTCCTGGGTGGAGGGGTGACAGGACCGGGATATGGGGGTAGGGGGGTAGGGGGCTAGGGGGGTTGGGAGTCAGAGCTGCAGATAAAAGTTAGATGTGCCTCATACTCTGTGGTACGGTCCATGCCCAGGTTCATTAGAAACAAGTCCTGAATCATGCAGACTAAGATTTACTGCTGCCGGAGACGTGTCGGCAAGGCCTGTGGGGTAAAAACCAATCAGAGTGTTTTCTTTACTAATGAACTGTGAGATGAGTCACTTAAACTCAAATTAAAGGAATTAGTTTAAAATGACAAATGTTGCATTTTATTCTGACTTCAGGTTCATTCTCAAACGTGTGCACTTTGTTATCTTAATGTTGGATTCAAACACAAAGCACTTCATTCATTTTGCTGCACACCTCCTCTACAAGGTGTGTATTCTCTCTAGAACACATGCAGGACTTTGTGAATACAGGATTTAAATTATATTTCAACAGCAACACTTTTTTTTTGTCAGTTCCTAACGTTTATTAACGGATAAATAAATCAGACTGAGGCCAGAGTTAGCTAGAGTTTCAGTCAGAAGGGATATTGTGTGGAGCAGGAAGCAGCATCAGAGCTCCCTCTAGTGGTTCAACATGTGTAAAGCACTATTTCAGGGTATTTTAGACCACACATGTTAAGGTAGGCTACGTTCAATCTGCTGCTGAATGAACTGCACTGAAGTATTAGGTTTTATCACATCACAGTTTTTGTGACCTGGCTTGAAGCATGCTGTTCAGTTAAGCCCTTTAAGCTTGTAAAATAATATTTTATTTTGATATCCGGTATAATACACTCAATAGGTTCAATAAATACGCTCTAAGTTAATTACTTTTATCAACTAAGCATGGAGGTTGTAGAGGTAGGTTTGTGATTTTAATGTTCAATGTGGAAATCATCATTTCAGAATGTCATGGGTTTTAACAATTTGTAATTTGTGATGTTCAATGTCGGTAATTGTTGAATGACTTAAAGGGTGAATAACACAGATCACCATTAGCTTTGTTTAAAGTACTGTAGTTGTTTTTGCTTGCGTGCAATTTTTCTCCATTTAAACCCATTCAAGTGTCCGTCATTATTAACTAACACCATTCATGCGCCACCGACGAAGCAGTGGGAGCAACATGGGGTTAAGTGTCTTGGCCAAGGACACATCGGACATGTGGCTGCAGGAGCTGGGGATCAAACCTTCCGTTTTCAGAGACAACAGACTCTACCAACTGAGCCAACAGTTGCAGTGAGCTGCAGACACAAGGTGACTCTGATCATTTGAAAGCAGTTAACTCAGCTTACTTGTATTCATCTCTTTATCCAAACAAACAAAGGTCAACATCTTTTTCTTGACCTGACAATATAAGAGAACTAAAGTGCATCGGGTTGTGTTCTGTGCGTTTACTCTTGTTTGCTTGCTGTCTCAGGCTCTGAAATGTGCCTATAAGTCAGTCGCTGAACAATAGTGTTGGGTGCAAATGACTTACTCACCCACTGCTTGCTAATGAGTGTGATGTGTGGTGAAGATATGGGGTCAGAGTCATCCTCACCCTTCTGAATTATAAACCCCCATGCTGAGTTACAGGCAGCAGGGTTGAACTCAGGGAGATGCTAATTAAACAGAACGCTGCAAGGGTTCAAGATGTTTCTTCGTTTGGATCGAGAGTTCTTCTTTGATCATCAACACAAACACAGAAGCACCACAACACTTGTTTGGTACAACGAAGCAGGATTTTCGGTTACCTAGGTAACGTCAGGTGTATCTCTGGGATGGTCCTCCAATAAACCATGTACTTAGGAGAAATTGTGAACTAAGTGTTAATAAGTCCACGTTTAGTTGAAAAAAAATCAATACTCCATGGACTGTGTGAATACTCGATTCTGATTGGCTGCAGAGTTTTGAATACTTAATCGCAGAAGACACCATCAAATATATTAGCAACGGGGACACATCCAAGCTATCATTGACAGTCAATATAGGCGTACATTTTTGTTTTGCAACAATGAGGGACTTCAATATTTCTTTTAACCTGTTTGAAGGAAATTAAAACTTTGATGACTGTGATGCAGCTGAGATATTTTTGATACCTACATCACAATCCTTTAGTTCCTCTGAATGCCGCAGGATGGTTAATGTAACACAACAGCTGTAAGAAGTGCATAGTCACTCTGATCTTTCTGACACTTTTTGAAATCACTGATCATCTTACATCCCATTTGCCAACAATTTGTCGATGAAGATATTTCGATTTTGAGTAAGTGGACATTGCTGGTTAGCTAAGTAAGCTTCTTGATTAAAAAAAATGCATCCAAATTACACTTTTTGTAAACTGTGTTTGATTGACTTTGAACCTTGCTAGCGTTCCAGAAGCTTTCTGGCTTTGACTTATCTGTGTTGCAGGGAGAAGAAATGTCTACTGTTGCAAAGTCTTCTTTTTACCAGATGAGTGAGTAAGTTTTCCTTTGCATTAGAACTTTAAGTGATGGGTTTTTTTTGGAAAGAATTAGTTAAAATCCTACAGGAAACAGAGAAAGGACTTCAAACCCCTAAGATTGTGATTGCAAAACACATGGAATCATGAAATATTGGTCCTATTTTCTATCTTTAGAAAGTGACCATGGTTTAAACAGGCCAATGCCCTTTGAGGTGTCCATTGTCAGAGAATTCTGAACTCCACTGAAGTAATTCCTGGTCATTGACATCTCAAAAAGCATTATAACTAACTCACTGTAACTGGACTTATTTTGATAAAAGAAAAAACACATTTAAATGTGACTTTGGCTAACATGCATCCATGTCGCTAAAGGGCACTGTGGTACGTTTAAATGTTCTAACTCTTAACCCTCCACTTTGGGAATGCAGGGCCTCCTTTATCATCCCACTCTGATGTCCCAATTCTCTTCTTCTATTTCAGCGACAGCAAAATGTCAGAAGAAAATGGCATCAATCCGCCCCTCACACAGGTCCTCAGTGAAGGCACGGTAATCCCTCCGGTTGTGGATGTTCAGGTTCATCTGCCTCACCGCTGCCAGAGCTCAACCGTGACAAAGCCGCCAGATCGGAGGACAGTTATCTGGACTAAGGACGCAGCAGGAGATACGAGAGTTCAGACTAAATTGGCTCACCAGAGAGGGGAGACGACCCTTTAGGCGATCTGCTGCTCCTCCCTTCAATGAATTGGAGGTCCCACTGGCAGCCCACTCAGCTCGAAAGAAGGTTGGCCACAAATCACAAATGGGGCGAAAAGGAGAATGAGGTGATCCTCTGATGTCCTTGGAGTTTTAAATGACAACGACTTCAAAGGCAGAACATGTTTTAGTTTTAGATGACTGCACATGGCTGCAGGATCAAGCCCAATCTCCAAACCACTGCTCTGACTTCATGGACTGTCCATAATAAGGGGGGGGGGGGGGGTAGTCTTGCCAAAACTATCAACTGACTGTTCTACTTCAGTGTATATTATGGATTACAGTAATTTACTGTAAGTAAAAAAAAAAAAAATCCCGTTGAACCTCAACACATACTTGTCATGAATGCATCTACATTAGTTTCTGTTGTTTTTTAATCATTCTTCAAGATAAGTTTGGCTCCTTAAAGCTCAATTATCCATATCTGAATAAACGGAAAATTGAGTGTGTTATGTGACTAAGGTCGCTGATACTTAAAATCCAAAGAAAATAGTCCCCAAACTCTGCAGCACACCATTGAGCATTTTAGCGCCTTTCAGCTCTTGTTTTGGTTTTGTGGCCGATACCTTTAATGTTCTGGTTCAGTTCCACAGCTCCCAATTGAAGTTATGTCCATCTGTGAGGGTCCTGATGCTGATGTTATGACTGCCAGCCAATCAAGGGCATCCATGTAGCTCAAGGACACATCCAGATTCAATGTTTTTTTCATCACCTAACTTTGGTTGGATTGTACCTCTTGCCTAAGCTTCTATTTGAGTCCCAATTTCCGTTTTCATTCTGCAACTTATGTGGTCTACGTAGTTTACTTAATTACTTTGAAAATGACTCCCAGAACTTGCCAAGGTTAGCAGATCTGCCTGTAAGGATGTATTAATGAGCTTGTGGCTTCAGGGAGAGTTACTCAAAAGAAAAACCGGCCTGCTCTTACCCCAGGATATCGGCCACTGGTTGTTATGTTAATCACTTAGGCCTAATTAATGCCATGCATATCATTAACAGAATGAAGATTCAAATGCCAGCACGCTTTAATTACTGTTGTAGAAGTCACCTACATTTCTGCAGTGAAAGTTAACTGTCTGCCAGTGCTACTTTACTTAAGAGTCCTCTCATCTGTTTATAAAATAATGGAGAGAAGCAGGACAAAACAAACAGTGCCTAAAAAAAAGGTACTTTTGCTTGAGTGAATTAAACAATATCCACACTCCCCACATTAAGGATGCATTCACCCCTGAGCTGTTTGGTCCGAACGGTGGTGCAGACCAAAGAACTGAACTCTGGTCCGCTCAAAAACGGGGTTCTCAGTTTGCTTCAAAATGCACCAGAGTAAGGTTGAACGCGATCTGAATCAAACAAGGGAAGTGAACCAAAAAGGAATTTTGCCGGATATTTCAGAATAAACAACAAATGTCTCATAGGTTTGCCGTTTTGCATGGCTAACATTAGCATTGCTAACAACACCAGCCTTAAGTCCTCTTTGCAGGTTAACGTCCACTTTCTTGTGCTAAATGTGGTTACACATTGTTCCGGTCAATATGGCAGTTTAACAGGACACGGCCAACATATAACTTTATCTCCATTTTATACAGTAGTCAGATTACTGACAAACTACGGAAAGGTACAGGGTGACATTCTTCAACAGTCCTGTTTACTTTCGGGTCATTGTGCAGCATTAGGCTGGATGACAGAAGCCACTGATAGCCACGTAGATGGATAATGAGATATTGGGCCCCTGGGCCTGGGCCCTGGTAGGCCCGTGCGGTAATCCGCCCTTGATTGGAGCTACTGCCCTGAGTAGTGGCAGGTAGCTTCTGTACAGAACATTTGACAGGCTTTGATTGACTTGACAAAGTGCAATGTGAAAGCCAACCAACCCAAATGAAAAATGTTGCAATTTATCCCCCACAGAGTCCCCAAACTTCATATGTGAATGCGACCTTAGTGGTTAATTAACATCGTTGTTCTGAGGCCATATAATATAATTATATTTATATTATAATAATAAGCTATATTTGTTTTTTTTGGAGGGCATTTTTTAAACAACCTGAATGTCTGCTTCTACAGAATGTTTATTAATTTCAAGATAATCTGCTGTGTGCATATAAGTGTGTGTGTGTTCAAGGGGATTTCCTGATATAATCTCCAGTCCATCCATTCTTAACAAACAACATTCAATGTGCCACAAACCCCTGAACCTATAGTGGGTAATGAGGCATGGGAAAGTGCCTCCTAAATAGCTCAGGACCTCCTTCCTCATTTATTTGTCATACTTAGGTCACACATGACCAGACTGTCAGACTGGCAACAGAGAACTGGAAATCTCATAATTGCTATGAAACTGTGTGTTTATGGAGGCTTATCAAAGAATAACATGAACACTTACAGTAGATTAGATTCTTCTCTGAACTCTAACATGGGGGATAAAAAGGTTTAATCCCTCAGTCGTCACATCACATTTGTATTCTGGGGCCTCCGTGATCAAAGGTAGTACCTCAGCATGTCATAGCTTTCTCTCGAGCTGTTTGCAAAGGGAGAGAGGTGGAGTGTTGGTCGTACATTATTAAACTCTTTCTATGCTAAATTTTACTTCATAACAGATTCTGACTTCAAATTATGTAATGTAAGGCAGTGCTCTTGGATTCACAACTATGGTGCTTTCTCTTCCTGTCTTGTATCTTTGTGAATGCAAACAGCCAATTTATTTTTTCATTCCAATTTTATCCAGAATTTCTAGAATCCCAAGTACGTTTTCCACATAAAGTCTGAGTGAGTCGAGGGTGGGAATGCAGCAGAAAATATTCAGCAAAGTTTAGTTTAAATCACATTCTGCTGCTGGCACACAACTGTAGACAGTATAGCCCGCAAACGATGCGATCTCCATGAGATTATTGAAATTGCTTAATTATGTTTACAAAAAAAGTAATCATAGAGTTGGACTCGGTGGATTTTGTTCTGCCATTTGTCCTGGATAACAAGGATAGTCTTCCGCTGAGGGGGACATGTCAACCAATAACCAACTCAGGACGATTTCAGGGGCATCCTGTCTGAAATGTTCTTGATCTTTTTAGTAGTGCATTATTAAAAATGTGTTTAGGAGCACTGATAAATTAAATATATTATAAATGAACTCCTCCAGGTGGAAGATCATAGACATCATAGATCTAGGAATTCAGTCTTCAGATTTATTGAGTCTAGAATTTGGCACTTGTGAGAGCTGTGCATCCTTTAAATTTTAGGTTTCTTGCCAATTAGAGGCTTATTTCCAAAGCTGTGTCTTTATCCCACAACTTCAAGAAGTTTTTTTCCTGAAGTTGAAGAAAATGCTGTAATTTTTTACAGAAAATAAACCCACAGCTGTCCCAGGTCTAATCTAACCATGCTTTGAATTGTCCAGGGAAAAAAACATATCTACCAGTGAGATTTAATAAATGAATGAACTGTCCAGAAGCGGTCACTGTTTTTAGACATTCGATAGAATGAAAACAATTTTGTCCCAAGAACAAGTGTTCAAAGTGAGAATATGTTTTGTTGTGTTTTCGGTCGACTAACCATCAGGTAACAGATGATGACCTTCCCGGGGAAAAGTCACGCTCGAAAGTTTGGTTCAAATTACAAAAAAGAAATTGCAGTAACACAAAACTATTCTCCTCAAGCTTTACACACCTTCTTAATTAATCTTCAACTTGCACACATAATTAATTAAAATACATGCCCACCCTCACCCCCCCAGAGCTGTTTCAAACTGTGCCTCCCTGCTGGGGGAGTTAATTGTCAGGTTAGACGGTTTGCCTCCAGAGGTTTGCGCTGTGAATTATAATGATTTCTACTCTATTTCTACTTTTCCCCCATCAGTGTTGCCTGTACACTACTTCTTGTATTGTATTTAATTCTGTAGTACTTACATACATAAGAGCTATTGGCAGGAATAGATACTCATTTGTTTTCTATGGATTCAAATGAAAAAGTAGAACTGGGAAAATCCATAAATAAAGTATCTACAATTTAAATATAACCTTTGCCAGTGCCAGCTTTGACTCAGTGGTAGAGTCTGTCATCTCTCAACCAGAACATTGGGGGTTCAATCCACAGCTCCTACACTATCTTGAAGTGTCTTGAATAGTGGCTGAGCAAGACACTGAATTAGTGCCAGTAGCATAAGGAAATACACCACTTTATTTTCTATGCTAAATATGTATCCACCATTAGCAGTTAGCTTAGTTTAGCATAAAAATGTGCTCAAAAGTGAATACCCATTAAGTTCACAGCTGTCAATTTGTTTATTTCAACATGTGACCTGATGGGGAAATGCAGATTTGTAAGCTTAAGCATTGGCCTCATTTTTGAAGACCTGAGTTTGCCGCTTAGTGGGAATGGATGCTAGCTGTTTCACGCTATCTATGCTCAGTCAGCTGGCTGATCTACATGACATCATAATAACCCAAGGTGTCAAAATATACATTTAATTCAAATATCTGAACCAACACGCCATCTACTAGTACAAATAGTAGTGTTGAAATAGCTCATCTGTCTTCTTCTACTGGTTACATCTTTGCAGCTTATTCTGCTTGCACTACTTGTTTATGGTGTCATATTTATTCTTCTTTCTGGATTTTCTTCCTAACATATCTTAGCTCAGATATGACATTGGCTAAGAAAAGAAGGTTCAAGGCAGCCATCTTTATTATGCACTCTCGTCCTCAATCAGCTGTATGTGATTGTTCTCCTCAGGCGGCTGTACTCTATATATTTTCTTTGTTCAAAAGTCTCCCCAGAGTGCTGAAGATGGGACGGGAAAATGACCATGTTGGTCGAAGGATGCCATGTCGACCGGCTTTTTTTTCTCAGTCACGTTCATTTCAAAGTCATCCAAGACATTAAGAGGCAAATACGAGTCAAACACCCCTAATGCCTAATCTGGCTACACTTCTTCCCGAGAAGATGTAGGCTATAGTACAGAAACATGCACTGTGTTCCTCATGAAGAAATAACTGTATGTCAGTACTTCTAAAATTCAACGCTGAATAATTCAGAGTCCTCTTATTATCATCAGCGCTGCCCGTGAAGAGCAGAGACTTTAAAACTTCACAAAGGCTCGTGTGTGTCCTCGCTCTTCCTCGCCTCTTTACGCCACAACTAAATCTGCCATTATTCTAATTAATGAGATGAGTTCATTAGAGCTCTCTGGGTTAATGTGTTGTCCTCCAGCAGATTAGTGAAGGGATATTCAGTGTTGCTTGAGCATCTTAATTAGTTCACAGTGGGCACTGCCTGCTAGAACGGATGGAATAATGAAAGTCGTCACTCTTTCACAGCTGGGACTTCATTACGGCGCCCTATCTCTGCTCATAAAAGGCCCCACAGTCACCTGGAGCAGGACTCAATAAAATTAATTCAATTATATGTATCAATAAAAAAAAAAAAAAGTAGCAGCACTTCCTTTTTAAGTTCCCTTTGGACTGACTTGTTCTGGTGAGCATTACTGGTCAAAACATGCCACCTGGAGGAGTGAGATGGTACTGCAGTCTCAAATCAATCAGGAATGAAGTTGATGAATGGTTTGAGAATAAAGCATTTGTGCATTTTGAAATATTGTGGAATAGATGTGTGCAGAGAAATATTATTCTACATGACATTATAGTTACCTTAACTTACCATTAAATAATAATAATGTGTTTTCTCCTTTCAGTAAAAAAGCACATGCTGCTTGTTGGACAAAAATCACTGCATATTCAAAAATGTTTTACTATATGCTAGCGCGCTTTATTTTGCTCGTATCTTCACACAGCCTGTCAATTTACATGAAATGACTGTGATCTAAAAACGCTTATGTGACATTCAAATAAGCAGTGAGTACAGTATGTTATTCTTCTTTTCTCTAGTCCCTCAATTAAACAACGTTTATACGCGAGGGGATGAGCCGGTCAGCCGTCCCGGCGATGTTAACACGCTGTAGATACGGCTCGCATATTCTTCCTTTGTATATTTACCATGATAATGTACAAGGCAAATGTACAAAGATATATCCTTGGCAGGGTAATTATTGTTAAATAAAAACGAACAAAATACTTGTTGAAACTTGTTCAAGTAGGATAATATTTGACCTTTAAAAAATAATTCAAACTAAACTGAATTTGAAAATAAAAAACAATGAAAAAAAACTTAACTAATATAACCTTTGTACTTGGCATGGCAAAGTTTAAGAACCCTTTATGTTGCATTAACGTGCTGCTCGGAATGTTGTAACAGCAGCACAAACCAGCTTTGATGCCACAAAGAAGATCAGCGAAATTAAACTGTTAAAAGTTAGATTTGAGCAAAAAGCTTATGTGCAATACGTGAATTAAAGTAGCCTATGTAAACATTAAAAAAAACATGTGTTGCACCTCATTTGATGACGATGGGCACCTTATTCTTTTCCGAGTTGAGCAGGTGTTCATTTGCATTTTACAACCCGGAAACTCATTATTCCGATGCGTCCGACACCACATGAACGCACCGTTACAACCTCAGTATTACTCCAATCCTCCAAACAAGAGCACACAAAAGACAATTCATTAAATCCACAGCCTCATTCTTCATGTCTAATTGTACCAAATGTATTTATTGTCTCGTTATTTGATATTGTGCACATCTCCAGCTGTAATTCTGTTGTTTTGCATGATTTATTCATTCATCCCACTCGGGTGGTGTGACATTGCAACAAATCCAAATATCACTCCCTCCTTTTGTCTTACATCAATCCTGCTGCCTCAAAGCTGTTTTCATCATTCCCTCTGCTAAGCTCCCACAATTAACCCCACGGTCTTTGCTCAATCCGCTTGCCTTGTTGCTTGAGCTCTTTCTCATCATGTGTTTTTTTTTTTTTTGTGTTTTCCAAGAAGGGAATGTTTGGATAAGCGTCATAATATACTCCATTAGTAATTATGACTTTGTAATTACCATGCAGAGAGTGTTGTCTTTGAGATAGGCAGACGAGGAGGAGGAGGAGGGGGGGATTATGAGGCTAATTCCCTAAAAACTTTTTTCCCCTCATTAATCTCTGCGGAGGGATACGAGATACTTTAAATGCTAATGTCCAATGAAGATGTCAGCGGTGACATTTCACAGTGACGGCACGGATGTGAGCGGTGCTTCTGTGCGAGAACTTTTCTCACTTTGTTGGCATTACTCGTCTCATATGTTCATCTGCAGGATCCTCTCTCTGGATTAAACACAAACGAGTTCTAATAAGCAATAAGCTTCCTGATGTGTCTTTTGGTAAGTCGTTCATTCAAACATTTTGTGCCAAGGTTGAAAGTAATAACCCTCGTCTTGTCCTCAGAGAAAAAAAACTAACTGTACACTGTTTTTTGTTTTTTTTGGAGGAATCAAACTTTAATTCAAAGAGAAGATACGTCAGTTTAATTTAAGCACAATCATCTCTATTTACAAGAAATCAGCGGAGGTCATTGTGGCAACAACATGAAGAGACGACGATCAAAGGAAATCCTGGTGTTTCCCTTAAAAGCACCTTTAGATCACTTTAAAATAACAGTCAAAATAAATCACAGGGCCTCATTAAGTGCTTCACTTTAAGAGTCCAAAGGGTAGAAACTGAAATGTACTCGAGCTCATCTTTTCTGTCTCCAAGGACAAAGCGCTCGCTGGGATTTGATCTTTTTTATCCTCAAGCGTTTCTGCTGACCGAGGCCCCCGACGCTGCCCAGCCCAGGTCACGGCACCCTTGGGAGTTTCATCTGAAGAAGAGGACACTAGAGGTTGGCATAATATCGATCTCTGTTCTGGTAATCTCTGTAGGCGAAGCCGGCGTCCTTCTTGGTGTGAGGGATGCGTCCGAACGGCGCGTGATCGTTGAAACAGGTGTCGAAGACGTCGTCCACGATTTTCTCCGCCTCCTTTCTGCTGATGTTCCTCACGGCGAGGATGGAGCGGAGGGCTCGGCCTCGGACGCACTCCTGTCAAGGGGGAGGGAAAAAAAAACCTTATTAGAGGGGAAAAAAAGGGTTAGCCAATAAAATGTGTATTCATGGAACTCTGGGTACCTGATGATGCTGCTTCATGCCAAAGTTAAATCTGGCAAGTTCATTGTTGAACGTGCAATCTCCGCTGAGGTTAGCTGCCCGAATCTGAAGCAATGACATGAAAAAAAAAGGTATTTTAAATATCAGCAAGATCAAGAAAACCATTAAAGTGGAATAACAGGGTAGTGGAACATTTTGTAAGCTCAACAAAAGCAGTCAAATATGATGTGGATGAGTGAGACTCAAAAGAACCAAGCAGAGAGCCAATTTCTCAGGTCGTGATTAAATCCTGACTTCCTGTTCATGAGGACACATAGATGAAGAAGTGAATATTAAATCACTGCTGAAAATAGTCACAAAAAGGGCAGTAACGCTCTGTGTCCACCTCGCGGTTTCTTGTGGGCAGAAAAGCGCCGGCTGTTCACTCGGGAGGGCATGCAGGAAGCGTTTGAGAGCTGAGAATAAAAGCGCTGCACGTCCGTCTGCTGACAATGGCTGCTGGATGACCGACACTGCTTTTTTTTTTTAGTTTGAGATTGATCAGATACGGAGCAAAGAGGATGCGATCCGTTGGCGGCAAAACTACGGGGCATATCCTACATTAGGAAAAGAGCGTCTGTGATGTCAGCAGCGCCTTTCTGAAAGGTTGAAAGATTTTCAACTTGAGCGCTCGGAGAGGCCGCACAAATAAGGAAAAAAGACGCTGGACGCTGCGATTTTTCTCCGGGCGGCCGCCTGCTGCTGTTAACGCTCTCTGCTGATACAATGTGAGAAAGACGCAGGCGCCCTAGTTAGACAAGGGGCCTAAAATAGCAACAAATAAATAGCCGCAGTTAAAACTAATGTTGCCAGCTGTTTGAGGAAACTAGTCCAAATATATTTTTGAAGCGCATTTTTGTGACGATCGTCTTTGAAGATTTGAATAAGCTTAGGCCGGAGAGTCAAAAATCCTGAATTCTCACATTCACTAAACTCTAAGCTGCATGTGTGAACACATTTGAACCCCGTGTTCACCGTGACTTTTGACTTTTTCCTGCCAGGCCCACTGCTATAATTTCCATGTGAGGTCAGGGTGAGCTGATGTGTGAACGCAGCACACAAAGGTAAAGGTAAAGGTCATACTCTTTAGTTGATACTTAAGCCCCGACACACAGCTGATAGAAAGTAAAAAAACTGTCATTATAGCGTCAGACTCTTCGCCCCCCCCATCTTGGAAAATCCTTTATTACAACACAGCGTCCTTTTTACATCGTGTCCTACCTCCTGCTGCGTTCTCGCATCAGCTCACTCAGACTTTCTGCAGAAAAAATACAAGTAGAAACTGTTTGCGTTCACACATACAGCTCGTCCTCCGGTAACTATCAGGAGATTTTCAGGAGTTGTCTGAAAGTGTGAAAGCCCTAAGAGTGTCCTGATATTTTCTGGAACTTACGTCCTCAGTCTCAGATGAAAGAGGATCACACAGTAACCATAGTAACCATTGCAACATAAAAGTAGCTAGTGCTGAACACACTGGGGCTTACCTCAGAACAAGCCAGGTGTCTGTAGTTGTTGAACCAGTCCACATTGGCCCGACAATGGTCAAAGGCGTGAATGAGCTCGTGCGTGACCACCCGGGTCATGTGGGACTGCTGGTGGATGTTGTTCTGACACAAAACAATCTACAAACAAACACACATCTTGAGTTATATCAAAGACAGATTTCTGCGTTTGCATGCAACCGCAGACAATTATTTTCTATTCTATTCTGTTATTGTTGAACATTGGTGTTATCTGTGACGTGTCAGACCCTGGTGTTATCTGTAGAGCTGCCAGATAAGACGTCTTCCTTACTTGAGAGGACGCTGCGTCGAAGCCCCCGCTGACCGTCCCGTCGCAGTCTTCACAGGAGAAGTGTCGGTCTTTGAACACCTGGCTGTGTTGAGAGGAGACAGTAAAAACATATGATCGTGTTCTTTTGCTGTAAGAATACTTTTTTTTTTTTTTAATGTAAAAAATGAGCTTGTAACAATATTATGGCTGATACAGGACTGGAGTGGATTTACAACAAGACACTTTTTTTTTTTTTTGGACTTGCTGAAAATGATAAAACGCCACATAACTTCACATTAGGATTGATAGCAACAAAAGCACTTTACAGATAATTACAAAGAAAGACAATGGCAGAACTATCACTGAATTGATGGATGGATGGATGAAACCTACCATCCTGAACTCTTCATGGCACTCAGGAGAAGTTTGGCATAAGGACCTGAGAGAAACACAAACACCAGTAAACACTGGTTTACATTCACTGACAGCTAATTCAGCTAATGCTACATGCTGCTAATCTGAGGTGATAACTACAACACTGCACGGTTATTAGAATCAAAATCCTGTCTGACAGTAAATATATCATCCTGTCGCTGCTGACATGTCATTCATTTACACACTTACTGGTTTCCATCGCAAAGTGCAACATGACCTGACACTTGTTGTTGAAAGTGAACAGACTCTCTGCGATTGATCCCTTCGCGTACTTTGACTTCGTCCTCTCCGGGAATAAGTCGTATCCATAGTCCTCCTCTTGTTTTGTCTGATCCATAGTGTGAAGTCAAGTCAACTATATTCAGAAATGTGAGCAGTAATTCTCCCGGTTAGCTGCCGCTAGCTGCCAAAGGAGGTCATCACTGTTTTCTAGATCACGTGGTACCGAAAGGTCAAAGGTAAGAAGTGTTATTTTTTTTTCCATATAACTAAAAGATATATTGTAAAAAACAAAGAAAAAAAGAGTAGTACTACATGTAAAATATGTTTAATGGGTTTAAATAAATGATTATTTAATAAATAATAAAAATTACCTTTTTAATGCGGCTTTGTTGGCGACTACTTTGTAGATCGTTTATTCAAAGTGTCAGGTAAGTAGTCCACTCCTAGAGCAATGTGCGGAACAAAACAAAATCCAGCGTAGTAAACATATAACTTTTATTACACTAGTTGACTGGTTCGTCTTTAACGTGACGACACCATAGGCTGTAAATATTAAGGGCCGTAGAAAACTAATACTTTCCACTCGGCTAAGCAAATGGGCTCAGTGGGTCATTTTTCATGTGGATATTGTGTTTCTGAGAACACGTTTGTTTGGTCAAAGCCTACACATTCATAGGCTGTACCACGTACTAGTATTTAAGTTCGGAGGCAGATCTTACATGGCTATAATCAAGTCGTGTGTAATCTTCTGTAACTTCTTTTTTGAGTCGACTGTGTTCAAAATGTACAAGTATGAATTTTCTTCGGAGTGGGAAACTGTTTCAAATAGACGATCTTAGCTCCGCCCACTGTAGGCTAGGGCGGCGCATTGCGCAAGGGCTGACGGGACTCGGCTGTCATGGCTCCGAACGTAAACAGAAACACCTGAGTGACGATAGTTTCTGTGGTAGTATTGAGCCAAATTGACTGCAGCTACATTTTAACTGTCGTGAACAGTGGGAGAAAGAAGTGCCAGGTATTTAACGAGGTTCAGGTAGCGACATAGTCACTTACATGTTCTTTTAATGTTTGGTATTTCTGCTTGTTAGCTCGCTAGCTGCTAGCAGTAAAAAGCATGACAGAGCTCGTGTTCTCCACTTGGTTTCAACGCCGACTTCAAGACAGCAACTTCGACGAGCTGTGTTAAGAGGTTGTCCAAAACAAATGTCTGTTTCACAGGGGGGCAACATGTCCGTGGGACACAAAGCCATTGAGTTGCAGCTTCAGATGCGGCAGAACGCGGAGGACATGCACAGCTTCATGAAGGAGCTGGAGGGCTGGGAGACAGACATCAAGAAGAGGGACGAGGAGCTGAGGAAGGGGGGACCTCAGGAGGCACAGGTTGGTTTCCCGGATGTAGACATTAATCACATGAGCGTGCACAACGCGATGTAAAGCCTGTTGACTCTGTTCTGTTGAAGAATCTTCCACCCGTGCGCAACAAAGACTACAAAACAAAGATGAGGGAGAAGAAGAAGAAGAAGAAGGAGGAGGAGGAGGGGGAGCAAACAGGTCAAGGTGACGCCAAGGAGGATGAGTCGAAGCAGGCTTCAAGGATAAAAGCATACGACTACCGGTCATGGGACAAGTTTGACGCGGTAGCTAAAGTCATTCCTATGAAATATAATAAACCTCATTAGTGAAGTGATGACTAAAGATTTGACTTCTGTGATGGCAGGACAAAGCTCTGTCAGAGATGGATAAGGAGGAAAGCCCTGCAGAGTCAAACGAGTCGGACTCTGAGGAAGCTGCAGCTGATAAGGAGGCCGCGCTGGCTGAGAAAGAAAAGGTCATTATTGTATGAAAAGTAGTACAAGATAAAACTGAAATGACGCTCTTTCTGAAAGCGGATTGTTCTTCCATTTTCAGGGGAACACGTTTTTCAAAGAGGGGAAGTACGACGACGCCATCGAGTGTTACACCAGAGGGATGGGTGCAGATCCTTACAGTCCAGTACTTCCAACAAACAGAGCCACCTCCTTCTTCAGACTCAAAAAGTATGGTTTCAGCATTTTAACAACATGGAAAGGTATGCAGCCTGACTGCGTTGGTAAAATCGTTTTTTTTCCCCCACTGCAGGTATGCTGTGGCAGAGTCTGACTGTAATTTAGCGATTGCTCTGGACAGCAATTATTTCAAAGCGTATGCACGGAGAGGAGCAGCACGGTTTGCGCTGAAGAAATGTGAATCTGCGTTAGAAGGTGACCGTCTGTTGTTAAGAGAGGATGAGCTGTTTTACTGGAGCAGTCTGAGATAATATCGTGCGTCTCTTTCTTAATAGATTATGAGATGGTTCTCAAGCTTGACCCCGGGAACCTGGAAGCACAGAATGAAGTCAAAAAAATCAAAGAGGTGTGTGTAGAAGATTTTGTTTTTGCGAGACTATTCCAGGCGTCTTCTTTCTTTCTTATATAAATTCATTTTTTCCTGGCTGGTTTCAGGCCCTTGGAGATCATGTGCCTTCCGCCGGGAGTGAAGTAACGCAGCCAGAAGTGACCCCCGCCGAGGACCCTGAGCGGCAGAGACTGGTAGAAGAGCAGCAGAGACGACAGGAGGCAGTTATGCAAAAAGACAGAGTGAGCTTTCCTGATGTGTTGCAGCTGGTGAATATGGATGAAATATGTTTGTTAAGTCATGATGTTTTCTGACGTACCTTTCAGGGGAACGCCTATTTCAAAGAGGGGAAGTATGAAGCAGCTGTTGAATGCTACACGAGGGGCATGGAGGCGGACAGCATGAACGTCTTACTGCCCGCCAACAGAGCCATGGCCTTTCTCAAGCTGGAGAAGTGAGCACAACACTCATTTCCCCTGAAAATTCTTCATTACCAGTAAAAAGAAGGCACTATAGTGGATATAAAACTTACAATAATGTCATATATTTAGGGCAGGGTTGGTCATTTTTCGAAAACTAGCATGATTTTGAAAGTAGCATTCGGTCATTGCTCCGTCTACACCCACCCCCTCCCCTCTGTGCTCCCTCTACAGCCACGCCCCCTCACTTACATGCATTGGTCCAGAAGCGACCTCAGCTCGTGCTTTGAGTGTGAGCTAGGGCACGCAATGGGTGGAGAGCGAGAGGCTGTGACAGGGAGGCTGTGATTGGTTCTTCAGATTGGTACCTCGTGGCAGACATTGGTTGAAGTTTTTACAGGCTTACAACTGATACAGATGACAGATTCTCTTTGTTCCTTTTTCAGAGCTCATTAATTATTAATTTCTGTCAGGACCTAAAGACAAGTTCAATCAAAATCTTAAAAAGTGAATCTGCAGGAAATTACCAACCCTGCCTTTAATGACACATTTACAATAACATGCATGTTAGGCCCCTGTTGTCTCTTAAACGTGTTTACAAAGCAATACTTAGTGCATTTATTCTGCAAGACTAATCTACACCCTCTGAGCCATTAACAAAGACTTTATCCTCAATAACATGAAAATAACAGCTTATAGTAAGAAAGGAAGACGAATGATGATATGATGAATATGATGTGTTTTTGGAAGGTGCCTTAATAACAAAACAAAAATTAGCCTGTAAGGGGCCAAAAAAGGCGCAATATGCTTCATATTAAACATGCTAATAAGCAAGTGGTTAATGCACTATTTGTGCACCTTCATAAAAAAGAGGTAATAAACATATACCGTCGCTTTGGATAAAAGCGTCTGCTAAGTGAATTGTAGAATTGAATTGTATACCTTCTGTTTGCTGCAGGTTTAAGGAGGCAGAGGAGGATTGCACTAAAGCCATTTCTCTGGACAGCACCTACTGCAAGGCTTTCGCCCGCCGTGGCACAGCAAGAGTGGCTTTAGGAAAACTACAGGAGGCCAAGCAAGGTACCGAACAAAAAAGAAACACAAAGTCAGCTAGTACTTTTTTGTGTTTGTAAAGGGACCATGTACAATATTCAAGATAAATGTTTCCATTTGATGTGTTGTCCCGGAGTCAGCTTAGAGCTCATTTACATCGCTCGTAGGTCATACATGCTTTCTATGTTTTTACTTGTTGAAGACCAAAATGTTGTCACCTGATGCGTTGATATAATCTGTCTCTAAATCCTTTGTGGTTTATACATGTGTCTTAATCATATCATTATAAGTAAGATATTACCAGAATTAACATTTATGAGGTTTACTTGTGTCATCAGTTATTCATTGTGTGGTTACATTAAACATATTATTTCTGTGTGTGTGTGTGTGTTTGCTTGGTGTTTCAATTGCAGATTTTCAGGAGTTGTTGAAACTTGAACCAGGAAACAAGCAGGCCCTGAACGAACTCCAGAAACTCCAGATTGTATGTTTCAAAATCAAGTCTTCATTAAACTATAAACAAAACAATGTCAGGAATAGAAAGAGCAGGTCTTGATGTTGACCCCACTTCATTTCTCTTTCCTTAACATCGTTCTGCTGTGTTAGGACGAGGGTCCCAGTGGCTGCCTTCAAACACCGGACAGTAACCGGAGGAGAACAGTTCAGCCAGTAAACAAACCCAAACATCTGCAGTCAACTGTGAGTTTTTTCTTATTTCCAGTTATACTCTTTACTTAATGCACAAGTGTTCTTTTGATCTAAAATACTGTTTTAACACATAAAACAAAGGAGGTCAATCTTTAACAATATTTACAGTCTATTACTCAGCTTCATTTTTCTTAAAGGAGCCATGTGTAAGATATCCACTGAATTAAATCATAAAATTACCTTACTCTATCATCAGACTTTAAGGAGTCTTAAACTTGCTCTGTTGAAGTGCTGGCTTCTCTCTCTGACAACAGTGCAGCAGCTGGTGGCCGCGCCCAATGTATGGAGGCCTCAGCGCAGCAGCCATAGGTTCAAATCTGACCTCATCCCTTTGCTGCATGTCATCCCCCCACTCTCTCCTGCCAACACTTCCTGTCTCTCTTCAGATGTCCTGTCTAATAAAGGCAAAAAGGCCCAAAAATTATCTTTAAAAAAAAACAATGCAGCAGTCAGTATGTCCTCCTCCTAAGTTTAGATTCCCGTCCGGAATGGTCTGTATTTGTTTTGACCAGAAAAGGGAGGCGGGTTTAAGGCACCCACACACAGGGCCGTTTGGAGAGATGCTTTCGAAAAATGGAGAGCTTAGAACGCAGAAACGTTTCAAGACAGATGCAGAGCTGGCTAAACACTGAAGCTTCAGTGTACACCACATGGCAACCACGTGTGCATCGACTCTAGGGAGACATATTGCACCAATGTTTTGAACCATATAGAAACATCTATTTGGCTTTTTTTCATTTTACATAACATAATTAAATTCTGTGGGTAATGTTTGTGAGAGAAAATAAGCAACCTAAATACATTGTTTTTGCCTGTAGGTAGATGCAATATTGTATTTTATTGGCTTAAGCACAAAATAAATAATGAAGAAAATACATGACTTTAAGAAGAATGTGGGAAGAGACTTTGTCTTTTGAACTTGTGAAAAGTAGATAGTGTGGCTCCTTATGTTCACAACATGCTTCTCTTTATTTGTCCAGCAGGTGGCAGCATAGACATAAATGTAGTTTGAAAGTGTGTATTTTTATTTGGTGTGTTTATTGGAAAGCATATTTTATGTATTTAAATAAAATGAAGAACACAACAACAGCCTCATTTCTGAGAGACAACAAATCTCTTCTTTTCTTCAGAAACCGCTGAGGAGGATCGATATTGAGGAAGTGAGTGGAATGGTGTCGGTGCATGAGATGCTGCCCAGTGAATCCGAGTGTACTGTGCAAGAGGTGGTGACGGAGGCCGAGGATGAATCCTCTTCACTGTCCTCATCACCCAGTGCCAAAATGATCAAAATCGAGGAGATGGCAGAATTCCCTTCACAATCATCACAGCAGTAAGTGGCATGACTTTTTTTCTATTTCATGATATTGTTTATTGTTGTATTTGTCTAATTATTATTCCCTTTGTCTGGAATCTGTATCCCAGAGTTCCACCGAGCAGACACACCAAACAGGCTGCACAGGATGTAGTTGTTCCTCCTCCTGAAGCGTCAACAAAGCCCTCCCCAGCAGAAGCAGTCGTTCCTCCGCCTCCCACCAACAGCTTCCAGCTGGAGGCCGACCTCCGAAAGGTCGGAAACCAACCTGAAGCGGTCTATAGATACCTGAGGGTGAGCGGTGTGTCTGAAGATGAGAAATCTGAATGTTTGCACACCTCTAAAACAGCAACAAGATCATCTTTTTCTTTTGTTTCTGTTCTTGTCTCGCAAGCAAATCAAGCCAGAGGCATACGTCAACATTTTCCAAAACTCCCTTGAGCCTGACATTCTCAATGAGATCCTGAGCACGCTGCAAGGTTTCTATATAAAGTGAGTTTTAAAAAAAAAAAAAAAAAGATTTTCTCTTCAGTTTTGCGTCGTGTTGTTTTTTTGTGCTTTAACATCAGTTTTGTGCAGGAACGAGGCACCAGCCGTCACACTGGAGATCCTCAGGAGTTTAGCGAGTGTGAGACGCTTCGACATGGCCGTCATGTTCATGTCCTCCCCCGAGAAGAAAGGTTGAGTCTCTTACGGATCACTTTTAGGTATATTTATATATAGATATATAGATATATATTAAATGTTCTACAACTTTTCTTCCCCCAGCGCTAAAAGAAGTGTTCGACTTCCTTCACCAAAGCGAGCTGGAAGCTTCGTCCATCACAGCCTTACAGAAGAAGTATGGTGTGTGACGCTTGGACTGACGGCAGGTCTGCAAGGTCTAAAGACTCTAAATGTGAACACACATCGCTGCATTGTTTTGAAAAAAGTAACCAAAGTAGTTCTATTCTAAATAAACGTTCATTCTTTTTCATTATACCCTGGACTGCTTTCTTATGGCCTTATTCTCTTTATGTCATCATGACTCTGTTCAATACAATTTGGAAGACAGAAATGGTAGATTGTAAATCCTATTTAGGTTTTAAAGGTGTTTAAAATTGATGCCTTTTGAGTAAAATCCTGTTCATTGTGCAACAGCTCATAATTTAAAGAAGCCCAACAACTTTTTGATCCAGTAGATGTCACCCTTGAGCACCAGCACTTAACCAAAACAAACTGCTGTTTGGCCACACCTCCTCCATCCTGAAGCCTCCGCTCTCCTCCAGAGACACACCTCCAACCCCTCTCCTCTCGCGTTCTCATGAAGGAGTTATCAATTAGAAGGCTCCATAATTAGGGTTAGGAACAGCAACATCAAGCACAAGCGGCGGTCTACATTCTCCTTTGCTCGTTCTGCTATTGCCTGTGTCCTGCGTTGTTGTGTTAGCATGCTAATGTTAGCACTTTAACACATTAAGCACCAACACAAATTAAAAGCATTTTATGGGAACACTCAATTATACCAGATCTATAATCCTAACCTGCAGGTGGAGCAAAATACAGAGTTCTAAACCCCCTACAAAAAACGTATTGTATAACTTGCAGGCCCGGTTCTAGAACAAAATGACTTCTTCTATGTCAAATAAGATAAGTTCTCTTCAGCTCTATGACACATAAACACCCCCATGTAGCTGGACTGGGAGACTGGCAGTCGACTAAGGTTCTGACGAATCAATCGTCGAGTATTTGACTGTATCGAGTCAGCCATAAAAGAGACACATCAGTATTATTTTCAGTCTGTTTCATAGCCAGCTAAAAACTCCTCACATGGGCTAAAATCAGTACAGCAGCATTCAGCACAAGCTGCAAAGAAAATGTCCACTGAGATTTTCGGGTCTTCCGGTTTCTGTGGCTATGTAGGAATAATCCCTTCTCTCATAAATCTCTGAATTGCGCAGACACTAGGAAAAAAACGACTGGAGCGACAGTCAGTTAGTCAACATCAGCGTGAAAAACATGTCTGCCTTTGACCCTCATTGTAGTAAAATATCACAACAGATTCCCATTTTTTAATGGATCGTTTGTCAGTTTCTCATATTTGATGGTAGTTGATAGAAAGGCAGGATTAAAAAGCTCCAGTGCTCAGTTATCTGAGTTCAGCCTTGAGTATTTTCAGGAAGCTTTTTGGAGATTGTAGGATGATGTAATGCTTTGGAGACCGACCAAAAGAGGGAAATGTCACAGGCGGTGTCCATGTAAAACAAAATATTATGTACACAAGAAAATCAGACATGGCATCACAATTAGGGTTGCAAAAGTTGGGAACTTTCCATGGGGATTAATGGGAATTTATGGGAGTAAACGGGAATAAACCGTGAATTTACTAAATTGAAGGTTGGCCCTTAACAGGGAACTTAAATATAGTTGGGTAAAATATATTTTAGCATAATCTTGACTAAAACAACCAGATTTCATGCAAGTACATTCGAATATCTGTGCTATTCCTCAAATACATGCACACAGCACACTGCTTACTGCAGGGCTATTGAGGCCATGCCCCCTGCATGCACTTTTCTTTTGTGGGACTTTGCTTAATTTTTTAATTGGTAGAGTGAAGTTTCCGATTTGGAATATTTCCAAAGTTCCCAAGCTTCTGGAAATTTACCGGAAATGTTCCACCCCTTTGCAACCCTAATCACAACACCTTCAATTAAAAATGGAGGTTTAGACCTTTAAGTTGGCTGTTTCAGTGTCCTGCAAATAAAGAGATAACGATGTGTGTGACTGAGGTGAATTAAGTCATCAAAACAGACGTAAAGCTTCCAGCACTCTGGGTAAAAGTCGCAGCAGTCGCCATGATTTACTCGGATTATAGACTAGAACGTGTCACTCTATCAAACTACAATAACAACATATGCTCTTATTTGAGAAAATCACATTTATTGAAAACAAAAACTTAAACAAACTAACAATTTCTATTATTTCTAAACATATACAAAACGAGAATAGTTAATAACAGAGGATATGTTTTTGGCTCTGGTGTGTATGTGTGAGTGAGTGTGTAGTGGTTAAAGTGACGTCTCTCTGGAGTCCCTGGGGGGCCTGAAGGTCAGTATCTCTGTGAAAGTGTGACCTGCAGACACACAAGAAAAGAGAATCATATAACTTCAGTATGTCACTCTAAATCATGTCTCTGTCCTACATCTAGATCACAGTTCAACACTATTATCTTTCTCTTACAAAATATGTTTTACTCTGATTCCTCTCCCTGTAGGATTTACTGTAAATGGCCTTTTAACAGATTAAATACTCAAAAAAGATCCCAGGTCTTTAGTGATATCCTCCAGCAAATAGTAAATACTGTTACAGAAGGAATACATGTTTTGCTTAACTTGTCCCTCAGAATGTGTCTGGCCTTTAAATTATCTTACCAGATGTCTTATTTATGGATTTTTTTTTTTTTAGCAACAAGTGCTGGAAGCTGAAAACAATATATTTTTGCCATGTCGAGCTGATACGGTAAACATCTTAGAAAAGTGTCGCCTACGTTTCCACTGGTCCAGCGGGAGGTCTGTGTTGTCCATGGTCTGATCATACGGCAGCGCCTCAGTCTCCTCCTCAGCGTCTCTGAACTCACTGAAGAAAGGCAGCTCGAGTGCCTCTGAGGCGCTCACCCTCTGCACAGGGTCCAGAAGCAGCATCTTCTCCAAGACACACACAGCTGTGTGGCACATGCAAGAGTCGACGTCAGCAGGAGAGCATTTAGCAAACCGTCACATGGGGGTGAATTTGAACATCTTTACGTACCCTTTGGGCTAGCTTTGGAGAACATCGAGTGCAAGTCTTTTTTTGGAACTTTTGCAAGACCTCTGATGTAATTTTTGGCCTGTCGAGAGAGGAGGGGAAGAGAGGGGTGTTCATACCTAGAGATTTTCATTCAAGTCAAAGTCAAAGTCAAGTCCGGTATGATGTTTTCTTTTCAACCATCACAAGACTCTAAAAAGGCTGCTAACACACAAATCATGAAATTCTTTCGAGGTTAATTCCTCATAAAATGTAGAATACAAAACAAACTAAAGTAAGTAACTAAACTCCTCAAGTTTGGAAACGTTATTTCGGTCGATTATTTTTGCCCCTTTAATAATACTAATTGGTGTTGTATTATACACCTTTACAACGAGGTATAACTTGCAAGGATCATGCATTTGTGCAATGAGCAACACAGCTAAACATGTGGGTAGCGCCCTCGTTGTAATGGTGACTAATCAGGCTTTCCAACGATATATAACACAACACCAATTAGTATCTTAAAAGGGGCAAAATAACTGACCGGAAAAACCTTTCCAAACTTTTTTTCAAGAGATGAAAAAGAAAAAAAAAAGAAAAATTGTTGGTGAGAAACAAAACATGTTGGCTGTTTTTAGGCTTTTTCTGTAATGATGCATAGCACAGCAGAGTGAGTCACCTAAAGATGTTATTCAACCCAAAATACATCAACAATCAAACACATCAACAGAGGAAGAATAAATATACACTGCAGACACTTCTCCTCTCTTCTCTGCTCCCTTTCCAGCATGCTCGCATTGAATTTGACAGTCAAAATGTACAACTCACATCTTGACTCTGTAGCTTGACAACAAAGTCAGGGGTTGGGGTTCCTGTGATCTTCATGATTTCTCTGAGCTGGTCGAGGTCTTGGAGAAGCGTTGGTCAAGTATCATGTCTAAAATTTTATCATTCAAAAGTAAGCTTGATGCTAGAATGAGCATCGTTTACAGACGATTTGTCCTTTCAGAGGTACAGTAGGATTTTACATTTTAAGCAATGCACAACAGGGTCAAAATAAAAGTAAACTCATTGCACTTGATGCTGAAACATAATAAGACAGTTACATCTTAATGGTTGTAAAGGATACGATCATTTCCTTTAAACAGCGGCTTTCCAAGAAGCATCTCCGCCATGATACAACCAGCCGACCAGATATCCACTGCAACAGATTGGCAAACATCAGCTGTCTCAATGAATCTGGGTTTATGTAACAAGTCTCATCTTGTGTTTTATTTGTGAACTCCTTGTCACACATGATGTGAAGAATGAGACTTTACCTGTTTGTGTATAATGCATCCAGTTGAGAATAACCTCGGGCGCTCTGTACCAGCGTGTCACAACATAGCCGGTCATCTCTGCGTCAGCCTGCCTCGCCAGGCCAAAGTCGAGAATCTGAACGAGAAAAGAAAACACAAGACAGAAGCGTGATGAGAGCAGGTGTAGATGTTTGATTGATTCAGATAAAAAAACGACTAATTTGAAGATGGGTTACCTTTAGCTCACAGTCGGGGTTAATGGCTAAATTTCCTGGTTTAAGGTCCTGTGAGAGATGAAAAGCAAACGGGACCAAGAGAACAGTTAGAGATTGGATATCTAAGAGGAAATATGTTTGTGATTCTTTATCTTATGAAGAAAGAAGCAGATATCGGTATATGGCTACTAGACATGAGGAAGCAAATTAAGATTTTGGGATTAACATAATAAAATCTCAATTTTAAGAACAATTGGTGCGAGCAGATGGCCACTTCAAGGCGAGATACTAACGCCCCTGTTACTCCTTGCATGCAATATGTTCAGGTGACCCCAACGTGGGTTCCTACCCAACATGGGGTCGCCTGAAATTTTCAATTAGCCAGTAAAAAAAACAAGAAACTTGCATAAGCTAGTGCCCCAGTTGGGCCACCACAGTCTACAAAGTGTGGACACGCCCCCCTGCTGCTCCTTCAGGGCTTGAAATAAGGAAATGAATCCAGTCATTTAGTACGACCATGACTCATGCATGTATCTTCTCTCTGCTGGCAGCAACAGCTCTCCATCAAATACTGGGTATTAAAGGTCCAAGAAAGACGTAGAGACGTGTGGGACATTTCTAATCTAGTCGACAGCGTATCAGTCCGTCTAGAAATTGAGAAAGCTCCCTGTGTGGGAATCCGGATGAATGGGCTCTAGTGTGAAAAAAAGAGCAAGTGCCCAGCCCCCACAGCTCATAGTCAGAAAGGTCAGAGGTCACGCACCCTGTGGATGATCCCGGCGGAGTGGATGTACTGGGGAGAGAGGAGATACAGACAGAATCAGCAACTTCAACTCACAGAGACAAGCATGTTATGTCACTCTTTCTTGATGCTATTTACAAGATTACAAATACAATCCCTTTGTTTTTTTTACTGACCTACACAGGGTTGTTGCATTCATTAATCCCATTTACATTCTTATACTGCTCTCTGTCGGGTATTTCTCAGGCTTCCCTCCATACAAAGCCTCCAATGGGTCCATAATCCTTAGAGTTATTACTGGTTGAAGAGAACACAACCACAGAACCCAGATCCTGGCCTCCGTGCATTGGCTTCCTGTCTATTGCCGTATTGTTTTTAAAATTGCATTACATATTTTAAAGCCCTACTTGACCAGACCTAGGTATATCGTTGAAATTTAAATCCCCTATGAGCCTAGGCGCTATCTTGGAATGGCTGATTTGCGTTTTCTGGTTGTACCCAGAGCCCGTTCAGAGCAGGAAACAAATCACTGGAAGCTAACTATAACGTATTGAACGTTTTCTTTCTAATGGACCACAAGTCTTTCTTTGTGATGTATTGTAAATTTTTCCCCGTGCGTTGGTTGTGGTGTGTACCTTGAGTCCTCTGAGCATCTGGTACACGAGGAACTGTACTCTGTCTTCTGTCAGTCTCTCCAGCTTCATCAGCTTGCCGAGGTCAGTGCCCATGAATGGCATCACCAGGTAACTATGGGCAAGAGAAGAGGAGTCAGATCACTCGAAAAAGAACGAGGACTGAGTTTCTCATCAACACTGCGGGAAAGGGACGGGAACTTACAAATCACGTAAGCGGTCTAATGAGATTTCGGCTGTGAAAACATCTAGCAGCCCAATTACCTGGTCGAGGAAAAAAAGGAAAAAGAACATCAGAATTAAAACCACATGACAGTGAAATGTTTCTCTTTAGGATTTGTTTCATTCATGTTTTTCATTAAGAGACTGAAGATGCATTTTAAACATTTTTAAATAAATATATATATATTTTTTTTTACATTTTCATGCTTCATGTGTTTGAGGAGTCGCAGCTCTCTGTAAGCCCTTTTGGCAAAAAGTTTGGACTGGAACGGCCGGTGAAGTTTCTTGATGGCCACTTGTGTGCCTGATCTGCGGTCCCATGCTGAACTGAAACAAACAGAAAGACATACCGTGTTAACATAATGAAATAGATTCTTCTAAAAATGCTGGGGGCGCTGGTGGGCGCAGTGGTTGGTGCGGGCGCCCCATGTGCGGAGGCTGTGGTCCTCCAGGCGGGCGGCCCGGTTTTAGGTCCCACCTGTGGCTCCTTTCCCGCATGTCGTTCCCCACTCTCTCTCTCTCTGATCTGCGACTCTATCCACTGTCCTATCTCTCCATTAAAGGCACAAAAACCCCAAAATTAAAATCTTTAAAAAAATAAATGCTGAAGTTGACTTTTTTAACAAACTAGTTGGATCCCAAACTAAACCAGTACGCTGGACAATTATCATGACACGTCTACAAGGAAATCCTCAGGTGTAATAACACCATCTGTCATGATACAGTGTCTCATTAATGATATTAATTACACTTGCTATGGCCCATTACAATGTCTGCAGTGAGAGAAGGTCTATTTGGGATAAAAGACAAAGCGGTGGCACTTTCTATGGACTTAAATCAGGGTCTTTGACTTCTCCGAACAATGCGATTGGGGGGGGGGGAGGTTCTCTTTGTTGACTCTCATCCAAACAACACAATGCAAAAAGTGGCCCTGCAGAGCCAGCTGTGGGGACACTGGGGACCACAATATCCCACACAGGCAGGGCTGCTAGAGCAGGAAAATGAAAGTAGAAATGACAGTAAAATGCACATGAGTAAAACAAACTATGACTGCTTCATTACTGTCAAGACATCTCCCCTTTTTGTTTAGTCACTTTCTAAGAACCACTTAACAGAGCAACTTTTGCATTGCGCCTTTAATGGGAGCAAATTGAAACGCAGGTTGTCTGTTTGTTTACCATTGAAGTTTGCAGCAGAGAGAGCGAAACAAGTGATGTGTGGTTTAATCTTTCTCTAACATGCAGGAAGTGGTGGTTGTGAAAGATAGCGCAGCAAAAAAATAAAAAAATCCTGCCACCCAATCAGCTGATTTCAAAATGAGATCAATAACCTCCTCCTAGAGCTGTGGCGGATTCTTTCCTCTTGACTTACCACACAGTCCCATAGGCTCCTGTCCCGACCTGTTTCAGCTCCCGGTACCTCTCCGGAACCTCCCACGCGGTTCTGTTTACCTCCTGACGGTAGTAACCCGTCCTTGACCGCACAGCCATACCCACCGACTACACAAGTCTGAGGTCAGGATGTTGGGGTCCGCTCGATACTCGGGTTAGGTCCTCTCCTCGTCCTTTCATGTGACAAAGTGAGTTTTTTCTTCTTCTGCAGAGTCGCTTTAGTTTCTCCCGCAGTGAAAAGTTTGGTGAAACTCAAATTCCTCCTCT
Organism: Labrus bergylta; assembly: GCF_963930695.1. NCBI lineage: Eukaryota > Metazoa > Chordata > Actinopteri > Labriformes > Labridae > Labrus > Labrus bergylta. The sequence goes on along the minus strand of NC_089217.1, from coordinate 14,660,513 downwards.
GGGACCAGCGGACGTCTCGAGTAGCCTACTCTGCAGGGTCGCCAGTTACACCCCCAACACACACACACAAACACACACATTGTTAGTCATGCCTTCTGGTCGCCCAGGGCAGTCTATGGGTGTGTCTACAATGTTGGAGAAAAGGCCACAAAACATCTGCCAACACCCTGCGCTTGTACCCCTATAACATTATTCATTTTAAAATGTACCTGAAAGGTGTTTGCCTATATCAAGTTAACTAAACATTGATGACCACTAGAAATTAGTAACAAAAAAAACAACAACAAAAAACACTTCACTTTATATTTAAGATTTTTTTCAAACTAATGAATGACTTTTGTAATAATTATTTATCTGATAATTTTTCAGTATGTAGACTAAACATTAGTTCTTGTATTTCTGGTGGGATTTCATGTTGCTTCAATAAATGTATGTTTCAGATTTTCAAAACTACTAGTTTACATTGGGCTACTCTTCTATAGGCTTGCTGTATATTAAGTTATTTTCCATATAATCCTACGGAAGTCCCATGAGGACATGTACATCCATACATTTGATTTTACTCCATTTTCCTGTGATAAGTTCATTTCAATGGTTTTCACAAGATCTAGAAATCTAACCTGTTATCAGACTGCTGGTTCAAGACGGGATATGTTTTCCCCTGTGACGTTTCACCTTCAATCTGAATGTTGCAGAGGCGTAATGGAGGAGATGAAGTGATCCCCTCTCTGTACCGTCATCAGAGGAAGTACCAGAGGCGAGACGGTGTCAGCAGAGCCAGTGGGGCAGCGCAGCGATGTGTGTGTGTGCATGTCTGACTGTGCGTTTATGTAGAGCTCCTGCTTTGCCGTGCTTCTGCAACGCCTTAGTGGAGTAAATGTGGAAAGACGTGATGAAGGCTGAGATTAAGACGCAACTTTTGCACACAAAAAAAGCAGTCTGAAAAGGGCTATTGATATCCATAACACAAGATTAAAAAAAGGTAGAAATCTAGAGAAAACAACCAAAACTGTACTCGTTATCAAATTAAAAGGAAGTAGAATAAAATATATGGGCGTGTGTCTGCTTAGGGCTTCCGTACAATCTTATAGTTTGTATGATTTATAAAGACAGATCAGGAAGGGGCTTGTCCAGACGGGTTGACATGGTCCAGCCTCGAAATCTGAAAGCTCTGCAGTACCCCAAAATCCAAAACTATGATTAACTCTTTGCTTTTTCAGACTTATATTAAAATCAACTATTAGGGCTGTCTTTCAACTGTAGGCTGTTTGTAGCTTTCTTAGCATTTCAATGTGGCACATTTTCTTTTGTTAATACTTTAAATTGTGACTTTGGAAACCCATCTTCTTTTTGGGTGCCCAAAGAATTTAATCAAGAAGATGTGTATATGGTGCCACTATGTTTGGTTACTTTCTGACATAAACAAATATATACACAGTAACTTAACATCATTTAGATATTTAAACTGTAGTAGTTGAAGTAGATATGATGAGACAGACAGAGTGAATAAATAGGCTATTCGTTCAAACTTCATGCTTCCCCTGCATAGGTCATTGCCCCAGTTGGACCAGCCCTGTGGAAAAAAAAGTCTTGACACACCCCTGGGAACAGCAGCTGTGGAAAATGTAAAAAACGATGTCAAATAATCAGAGCAAGGAGGCTAAAATGTACTAATTTTGTAGGGATAATAATACAAGAGCCAAAATGACAAACAGAAATTATGTTTTTTATTCAGTTGAAGCCAAGACTTGCTAAGTCATGTCACCCGTTAATGTTGAATGAGAAAATCATCATGATCCTTTGAAAACTAAGAGCTGACATTCACTTTAGTGATTTGAAACTCATGGCTACTGATGAATCACATGCCACCAGGTAGTCGAAAGACACTTCTTACTTGTAACATACATACAGTAAACATATACATTCGATTTGCAGTTTGCTATTCAAGTCAACCACATATACAACATCCACATAAGCATATTACACTAACATTCAGAGCTTGAACACCCATTGACTAGACAGACAGCTTGGATCCATTTGAATTGTAGTTTGAACATTTTGCATTCTGTGTTAATGGACGACTTGTACTATAGGCTACATGAAGAACACCAGTGTTAACCATTTGAGGGGGAAAAATAGCTCAAGTAAGTTTCCTTTCTGGTGTTTTTGATTTTTTAGTATCACTAATGTTTACTTGAGGCAAAAATAATCTCATTGGTTGAATTTAAAGTGAGGTGGTGATGCAATAGACCAATTTTACTTGCAAGTTAGCAAGCTAGGCTCACAACAGCACTTGCCTGTAGATTTTAAGCTAACAAAACTTAGTGCTACTTAGCATTAAGTCTGGTAAGCTAACCACTGTACACCTGCCATTATTGTATCTTGAAGTATATAAATTATGTTTATAAGTAAGAAAGTACAAAAAAAGCGATTCACAAGTTTGGTTTCTCCCAGAGCACAGTCTAGTGTCTTCTAATTTCCCTTAATTACCCCCTTTGTTTCGAGATCGCATATCAGCATCACCCTTCACATTAGCTTGAGTATCAACCATCCATACTCTATAACGCAGTTTAGTATTATAAGTGTTTAACCTGATTAACCTGATTATTTTCAACTGCTCTTTGTAACAAGAAAGTCAAGCCCAACCTGTACAACAGACAGCTCTAAACGGACTCTCTTTGTTCAACCCAAGTCCATTTGGTGGACTAAGCTGGTTTGACAACCATTAGTAAACATGAGGAGAAGAAAGCCACCACACTTTTACATGTTTATGTCATGAACCAATCACTGCCACTACTTTTGAACTCTTAAGCTTAACAAAAAGTCCGCTATTTACTATATCCCTCATTCTGATGTTGCTAGTATTTTGTACCGAATTAAGAGAGATATACAATATTTAGTTTGATGGTTTCTTTTCACATTCATTTGGTAAAATTTTGACGGCATTATCCTAATACCAAAGATGCATTAATTAAAGGTCACATATTATGCATAATACACTTTACCATGTTTTTTGAACACTAATATGTGTCCCTAGTCTGTCTACAAACCCCCCAGTTATGAGAAAAGTCCATCCTCTCCGTCTTTTACTTGCTCCACTTTTCAGAAAATGTGTGCTCAAACAGGCCGTTTGGAGATTTTCCCTTTATGACATCACAAAGCGCAGTAACCCCTCCCCAGGTGGGGGACACTCCCACAGCTAGGTGTTTGTTCTGCCCTCTGAGTCTGCCTTCTCATTGTAAACGATAGGAAATGGAGCGAGAAAGCCTGAGCCACCCAAGGCTTTCCAGAGAGGGGCGTGGTCAGACACAGCTCATTTACATTTAAAGGTACAGACACTGAAACAGCCTGTTCTGAGCAGGGCTGAAATAGAGGGGTTTATAGACATGCTAATATACAGGGTCAGAGTGGATTTTTGGAAAACAACTTCCCAGACATGTTTTGGAGAGCTCTGAGACTTATTTAAAACTTGTTGAAAAGGAGTATAATATGTGACCTTTAATGCTAGACACATTTTCCATTAAGTAGCAGAGTATTTTAGTTACTTCACAAAACACAGCTTGATCCTCTTTTATCTCTTGACATTTTCAATGACCTTCAGTATTTTAAGCGTGACATCTAGTGGTTATTTGACTTTGCACACTGCAGTTAAAAAACAAGCGAATTATTTCTGCCTCAGCAAAACGTTTGCAGAACTAAAACTTCACCCTGCAGTAAAACGAACGACAAAATGTCGGTGAGGAAGTTAACCGTTTGTCGCAATGATATGCGTAGGCGTTGGTCTTGTGCTACTTCTACAATGACACCTGTGACGACATTCCTTAATTTGATAATGGGTATTATAATGTTGCATTTGGCTATTAAATTGGACTATTACAGAAAAATCCACAGTCAAGGCCAAGTCCAGAATATCTCCTATGCTTATGGGTATGCGCAAGGATCATTAAAAAAAAAAAATCCAAACTAAAAAGAAGCTGTAGAGTAATTGTCGCAACCAGGGAGTGACCTGGCTGCTATGGTACTCAACAGCCTGGAATGTGTTCAACCAGTCATTGCTTACATAACAGTTGGGAAATAAACGATTATCCAGCAATGTACACACATGCTGAGAACTGTATCTATCAAATTACAAAATGCCTGTAATCTTACTTATTGTAAACAATAACAGGGCCTGCAAAACGCGTCTCAGAGAGTAATGGAAACCAGATACAGCTCTGCAAACAAGACAGGTGATCAGAAATCAGCCATCAGTGAAAAATTATGAGCGTGGTCACTCTGTAAACACAGACCTGCAGCACAAGCCACTCTGTTCCAGCTTTGGCATAATATTCATTACTTTGCTAATTAACAGCACAGTTGGTGTTTCCTGTTCTGTGAGAAGGAGAGGATGACTTTTATAGCAGGGAGAACAATAGTTTCTGTTTGCTCGTGTGTCATTATTTTTTAAGTCTGCGGAAATTGTAAAAGATAAAATAGATTGAAAGTTGGTCACACAGGCTTGTTTGACACCAGAGGGGCAGATACAATAAGCAGTCTTTATGGTTATAATACAGCATCTGTAATATCATGTCGTGATTAAATGCAAAGAAATCATGCAGTATTATGCAGGCTTAGGTGTTCTGGGATATGATGTGGCATTGCTGCAAGCCTTAGGACATTAACTCCATATATGAAAGCAGTGACTTAGTCATGATGAGGGACCAGATAGCGGTCTGTCTTGCTTTGGAAATCCTAGTGTGCCTTTTTTTCCCCTTTATGTGATACCCTTCTTTCAGTCTGTAAACACAGTTACGTTCTGAGAAGTTGCTGCCTCGCATGAGTCGTCATATCTGTGATCCCTGACGTAGCCAAGATGAAAAGTTCCTCATTTGTGCGGAAACATAAGAGGAAGCAACTGTCGGGGACTGGAAAGCGCCTTCTATCAGATACTTCAACCTCCCTGTAATAGTGATGTGTGCGTTGGATTTTTTTTTTTGAAGACCATCCTGCCCCGCTCCTCCAATGAACTCATGGCAGGCGATCAAACACAGTGCAGAGTTTTCTTAAGTTGTCTTTCCACGGTCCTTCTCCCACTTATTGAGTACATGGTCCTTCTTTAGGAAAAGGTTCAGCTAGAGTGAGAGAGGTTTACTGCTCCGCCTGGAGGCTATCCGTCTTGCCGCCAGAAGCTTTGACGCTGTTCACCTCTTCAAACACCAATTCTATGCAGATACAAAAGAAAAATATTAAAATATTATGAGTACTGAGTTTAGAATGGAAGAAAGACAGATAGATATCACTAACATGTCCTCCTGGTGCAAGCTGTCATTCATTGCTATTTCAGTTGCTGAAGTGATGAAATAAAGTGGTTGCAAACTATGCATAAAAAAACACTATGACTCACATCTGCTCTGAGGCATTTCACAAACCGTAAAACTCCCTGCTAAAATGAAATGTAATCATAAAGTTGATTTTATTTTTTAAAAAAGGAAAAAGAAAAAAAAGGAATTTTTATGGACTTGTCAGCATTAAACTGGTTATATTACACACCAGTATGTTAAGAGGTTTGCTTCTTGGAGCTTATTTTAAGTCTTCAGTATCAATTTATTCCACTTCTTCCTTCTCAAAATCAAATTATTACTTCTAAATAAGTATAAAAACCGAAGTAAGAGCAGTCATTTGAAGGCAATTGAGAAGTCTTGAAATCTTAAAATGCCATGGATAAACTGCAATTATGTCTTTTTTCTTTATCTTTATTTACTGAAATTGACCACTATTTATCTGACATGGTTTAAGGGGCATGGTGCAAGTCAGTGTAAGGGTGTGGCCTTACCCTCCTTAGCTAGTTTCACCATGCATAAACCTGTTGCAAAATGAGATGCAAGGTGCAAAGGGGATGTTTTGAGTCTAATAATCATCATTGGTGTGTTTTGGACAAATCTGAATCCTCCTCTCCATTTGCAAAACCTAAAGCAGTAAGTGCATTAGGTAGAGTACGAGTCTGAGTCATCAGTGCTCAAATCCAAGTCTAGTCAAGAGTCCTAAAAATGGACTTGGAGTTGGACTCAAATCTGAGTCCTGGACAACGCTGTTAACGCTAGGTGAGGGAGAGGACTCAATATCTTAATTTTGCTTTGTTTTCATTTTTATTTGGAGATGATTTAAACATTAGCTTCACCTTTCCATTCTTCCAGAGTTCTATCTTTACTTTCCAGCGTTTGGTCATAAGGCGGGGCCTCTGGCTCATCGTCTGGATCATGGTACTGTGAGAAGTATGGGTGGGACAGAGCCTCGCTTGCCGAAATCCTCCCATCGCAGTCCAGAACTAGCATCCGCTTCAGAAGATCCACAGCTAACAGAGAAACAAACACAGGTTACAAAGAGGGCTATGACAGTAGAAGGGAACCCTTGGGGCAAACCTGTACAATTTTGTACAATTTGGAACAAAGAGAGATCAATTTAAGCTCAAGCAGCTTCTCGGAGCCTTTATATTTAATTTAAGAAGATGATAATCACTGACCTAGTGGATTTGCTCCTCTAAAGATCTTCTCCAGGTCCTGCTGAGGCATAAAGGGAAGGGACTGGATGTACTTCTGTGCCTGCAAATACATACCAGCAATCAAATGAAGTCAGTTATTTGTTAGTGATCAATCATCCCAAACACTCCCACATTGACTTTTCAATCAACGGATATGTCAATGGAATGACAAACCAATTAGAAAAGGTTGACTGCATTTGTGAGAAGAACATTATAGTCTTTGCCGAGCAGGATTTTGTAAGTTCTCTCACATGTTCAGAGCAGATCTTCTTCAACAGGTCAGGTGTCGGAGTCCCAACTATCTCCATGATTCTCTTCAATTGGTCAATATCTTAGTGCAAGAGGAGTTAAGTGCTATGAGGATATTACACATGCAGTATTTCACTTCTCATATTAACTTGTCTTATGTTAAATTAACTTAGTTAGCTGAGCTCGGCTGGTAGCCAACCGTTCTGTCCAACAAGTCCCAGAACACACAAAGATCAGTAAATCAAATTAGCTTTAGCTCTGCTCTTAGACATTGTATACAACAGCCTAGATCATTCAGCCTTTTGTGATCACTCCTATTCATTCCTCGGTTCCCTTTTTTCATGCACCTCCCCTTCAGAAAGGCACGGGATTGTAATGCAAATCCACAAGTGGTCTCATCCAGGGCACTTATAGCGGTAATGGAAGGTTGATGCTGAGAGGGAAAACGCTGCAAATTGAAGTGGACTCTTGCCTTGCTGATAAAGGATACAGTCAGTGCCAGGAAAAAGGACTTTCCCTTTCAGCAGCTCCCCCATAATGCAACCCACCGACCAAATGTCAACTGGAACAGAAACATGAGGAGTTAAATCATTACACTTGCTTTTGATTCATTTGTTTCTATGAAGATATTAACAATGACTTTTACCATTCTGATTGTAGTGCATCCAGTTCAGCATGATCTCCGGTGCCCGATACCATCGAGTCGCCACATACCCTGTCATCTCGTCGTCTGTCTGTCTGGCCAATCCAAAGTCAAGAATCTGCAGCAAAGGAAGGTTCTTTTAACTGCTGGTGTTCAAACAGTAGGTCAAGGTTTCCTACATTCAAAGTTAAAGTCAGTCTTACCCTGAGCTCGCAGTCCTCGTTCACTGCCACATTACTTGGTTTGAGGTCCTTGGAGAGGCAGAAAGGTAAAGAAAACAGATGAGTAATATGATAAGAGTAAATATATATCTAAAAAGTGAGGGTTTGATAGGAAAATGAAACATCATAAATCACTCATCTTCTCTTTGTAATACATGTCCTCCCTTTTCCCTAGCTTTGCACTACAAAACCTATTCATCAATTTTGTACTGATGAAAACACAGCTTTTGATTGGTGGTTTTAAATTAGCAATTCATGTATTTTTCAATGTCACTGCACACAAGTCAACTTCATGATTTCCTTTTCATCACTTGGCCAAATATTGAAGATTTGCTGCAGCTAGGACATCAATTTTTAAAGACTTGAATGAGAAGTCTAACCCACTTATCAAGCATGATATGAGCCAAATAAAGTTCTAACTAACACAACTTTATCTGCAGAGATACCAGGGTGTCTTAAAAATACATCTCCCCAAAAATGTAAGGCTGAAGTGTGTATTAATGTAAATGGAATTAATCTGTATTTAATCTATGTTTTTATTAAAATCATTTGTATGGTTTTATCATTACTGTGCCGGGGTTGAGTATTTCCATTAGTGTTAACATCACACACTTCAAATGAGGAGTTGGAACAAGCAATTGCAGCGACACTTAAACTTTCAAGTAGTTCATTGGAAATACGAGGCAGTATCTTAAGAGGTTGGAAGACATTTATTTCCATTTTAAAGCCAGCAAGTGCAGTAATGTTTTCTTAGACTCGATGGTGAGAATAATTGGATGTAGAGACAAGGCACTTACTCTGTGGATCAATCCCGCTGAATGGATGTACTGTTGGGCAGCCAATGGGTATGGGGCAGGAGGATGAGGGGGGGAGCAGAGGAAAGAGAGGACATAAAGGGGGGGAAGGGGTTAACAGTGCAGGTCAACATATTACCCCAGTGCCTAAAAGGAGACTGCCTTTGTCTGTCTAATGGTAACCAGGGAGGATGGACACCAACCTCCTCTGGACTTTTAGCATGCTAGCTTTGGACAGACTCCACAAAGAAAAAAAGAATGGTAAAATAAGGATTTGCATGCAGATAAATAAAAGGTTTTATATCTGGACATAACGATTGTTGACATGCTGCATTGACTTTGAGCAAACGACAGTGTTGCCAAACGGGTAAACATACTCAAAGGTTACAACTTCCAACTCTAAAGTCTCAACTAGTAAGCTAGCAGAAGGTTTGCTAAAAGTTAAACAAAAAATATGTAAGTGAATGTGAAGGACAAACATATTAAATAGAAAGCTAGGCTTAACATATTTCAGGTTTGCATACTTAGCTAAGAGCTCAAATTAATTGATAAATGATAGCGTAGGCTAAAAATAATGGATTTGTTTAAAGCTCCTGTGAGGAACTTTTTGTTTGTGTCAATTTGGCGCCCCCTGTGGATAAAAGGAATATTTCTTCTCTTTGCTGATCTTCTCCTGTTCATGTGTAAGTAGTGTTTTATGATTAAATAAACTCATCCTTCTGTTGTTTACCAGTCCCTTATATCACTCTGTGATTTTTTGTTTCTGCTTCGTCTGACAACCTACCCAGCGGCAGAGTCTCCAGGCACTAAAACTTATTATATTAAAACGATCAATCTTGTTGCTGATGGTCTAGTTGCCTTTGTGGCACAATAAAGGCATCTTTATTATTTTTAGTCTGTTTAATAACCATTTAAAAACTCCTCATGGGAGCTTTAAATGCGAAGCTAACAGTAGTTTATATATTGACATACTCAGCTAAAAGTAATGGGTAAAGCAGTGAAAACACATAGAAACAGTTATCTCTAAGGGATGCATCATAAATTAGCAAGTTAGCTTAAAGATAATGATGCACAATAAAGTGAATGGCTAAACGTTTCAATGACAATTTTCGCAATTGCAAGTAATATGAAGCCAACCTTGACTACAGCACCAAAACATAAAAAAGTAATAAAAACATTTATCATCTCTTTCATATAATCACTAATAGGAAAATCATTCGGTTTAAAATTACTCTAAATTAGCTTTTTCTTTTTTGTACCATGCTGCAGAGCCACTGCATAATGTTCACATCACAGAGAAAAAAACACAGTGTGTGCATGCATCCAGTACGGCAAACATCAGTTAAATTACCTTGAGGCCACGTAGAAGCTGATAAATTAAGAACTGTACGTGCTCGTCTGACAGCCTCTGGAACTTAACAATGTTATTGAGGTCTGCGCCCATCAGGTTAGTCACCAGGTAGCTGCAAAAAACAAGAACATACGAGTAGTCTGAATGGGGGAGGGTTGGGGGGGAGAGATTAATTTAATGGGGTGAACATAGTGATGCTGCCATGGCAACTACCAGACATCCCTACAAGCATATAATCCCGTTGGGTCACCTCCATCAACACCAGCCTGCCCTCTAATGCATTTTTGATGAAATGTGGATAGCATAAAGCTAGCAGCAAACATAAAGGATTGAGATATTTACAGTTCATTGAAGTCCTCTAATTTTGCAGCAGGTGTGAAGACGTCCAGGAGGCCTATTACCTGCAGCACCAGAGACAGAAAGAAGCAGAGCTGATCAATAACAGAATGGAAACGTGCAAAAGAGCGTCTGTCTGTCTCTGGGTATTTTTATGAGGAGCACTAACATTCTCATGTTTCATGTGCTTGAGCAGCCTCAGTTCCCGGTACGAGCGTCGGCTGTGGATCAGAGACTGAAAAGGCCTGGACAGTTTCTTTACTGCGACCTTCTGCCTTAAGACAACATCATATGCCGAACTGGAGAGAGAGAAAAAAGAAGAGAGAAATTAGTATTAAAATATGTACGATTTCAACGTAATTACAATGTTTTAATTTAATGTAACCAATGACATTAAGAAGTTGACCAGAAACCCAAATTATCAGGAATCAGCATTACATGAATAAATATAATTCTGATGTAAAACATAATATAGGACTAGTACCAAAATTATTCCAAAAACATTTTATACTGTACTTTGGAAAATAATGAAGGCTGACTGACATATTATATTTGCAGATTTCAGCCTTTTACAGTTATATTGGGAAGTTTTCCCAATAAATTGCAGAAAATAAATTGCAGAAGAAAATGCTCGGTCTGATGAAGAATAGACGTCAGAGACAATAACAACTCGCTCAGTATTGTCTGACTCGCTGCTGCACATGTATCAGAGCACCATAGCTGAGCAGACATTGATCTGCTCTCTAAACCTCTGGACAGTGGTATGAGTCAAAAATCTGTGCACAATCGTCACCGAAAAAGTCTATCTAAAGAAAAGGAGTAAGATGAAATGAAAATTATAGCAATTGCATGCATGCCATTTGGTTTAAAACCCACCTACTAATACCATATCAGGTGATATCTTAGTACTCTGTAGCAAAAATGGCTTACATTGTGCACATTGCTAATTTTGACTCAATATTTTTTACAAGAAACTGGACAAAGAAGAATTAACATGTAAACTAAGGAGTTTCAAAATGTACATCAGCAGATGTTACAGACAGTGTGTGTGTGTGTGTGTGTGTGTGTGTGTGTGTGTGTGTGTGTGTGTGTATAAGAGGGTTGAGACAGAGATAAACAAGCTGACAGAGACTCTTGCAGAGAGAGGAAAGGGTGAAAGAGGATGTGGTGGAACAAGAGAAGTGAGGATGACAGACATTGCGAAAAAGAGTCAGATTTTCAGCTGCCTCGTTTGAAATGTAAATGTCATTCCACATATCCAACACTGAGCCCTTCTGCTGCTTGTTCTGCCACCTTTTGTCGTGTGATGTCCCCTCAGTCTTGCCAGCTTTTCCACACTCACAGTAATAATAGTAGTAATAATAAAACCATCAGAGAACAGAACAGAACAAAGAGGAAGCAGAATTGAGAAATGCTGTCAAGCAGTGTGCAAGAGCAAGAAGTACAACACCGGAAAAAATGGATATAAAAAAGAGCATTCACCCAATGCTTTTTATTATGTGTCAAATAGCTCCAGCAGGATTTATCTGACCTGCTAGAGAGAATATGTTTATGATACAATGTATGTAATATGAAATGCAATATACTGTAGTTACAGTAGAGTATCTTCCATCTGTCAGAACAAGACTCAATCCGCTTTATTTTACTCCAGCAATATACAGTATATCTCCCTCCCTGATGTAGGTCCATATGGCTTTCACACTTGCAGAAAAGTCCTGAAAAACTCCTGATATTTGCAGAAGGAGCTGTATGTGTAAACGCAAACAGGAGAATTTTTCACCTGACTTCACCTTGAGTTTCTCCTGACAGACCCCTAGTATTTTTTCTGCAACAAGTCCGAGTGAGCTGATGTGAGAACGCAGCAGGATATTATCAGGAGAATTCACCTCCAGCCAATAGGAGGGGGAGTGACATTTATATCCTGTGACAGCTGCACGGTGCATAGAGTGAATACATGTGACTGCTGGGATCTCTGTGCACATAATCAAACTGCTGCATAACGTTTTCTGTTTGTTGTTCTTGGCTCTTTTGTTGATATTGGGATCCGAACCTCCAGCCTTCCGGTTGAGAGATGACTGACTCCACCCACTGAGCCACTGCCGCCCAGGACATAAACATATCTTTGTCAATTCATCCTTTAGTCCAAGTGGACGTTAGTGCCTTATTTGAATAAATTATCTTCCATTATTGATGAAACATCACCTTGGCGCAGAAACATCTTGACATAAAAAAACCTACAGTATAAACCTCTGAAAATAAGAAATAGCACAATCATCCACCTTGGGAATGTGCTTATTTACTGGCTTACTGAGGAGGATAATATTATGTTTTGAGATGTATCTATCAAATATGAAACTACCCCTTGGACACGATTAGTTTTGCCGAGCACACAAAAACAAGAGAAAACTGCCTGGCTTTTGAACCTCATATTTAAATCAGTTATTTATTTATTCATTTTTTTGGTGCAGTGATGCCCTTAAGTCCCCGGCACAAAGCAGAAGAGACGATGCCAAAAAGCAGTCCAGCACAAAATGGCCAATTAAACCTAAGCTAACCATTTCTAAATGCTTTGTCTTAATATTAATCACACAATCAAGCTTCTCACTTAACTTGCAACAAGATAAAAAAAAACATACATATCATACATATTCCCCACATTGTAAAACTATTCTTTTAATGTTTATTTACAGAGTTACTACAGAGTAGCTGCAGTCATCTTAAGCTTAAGCGTTGTATTAGCTTGAAAGATTTTAACACCAGAATCAAGGATCCTTCGACCAATGTTTGCACATATTGCTTAATGTTAATGTATTGACTGACTATTGACTGTGATGGTCTGTTCTTTGTTATTCATGTGGAACTTGTCGTGCTGCTGTATTGGTCAGGGCTTCCTTGTAAAACAGAAGTGTGTAGCTAAATGGGAAAACTCCTGGTTCAATTAAAAAAAAGCCCTTACACTGTATATAGAGGCCCCAGGCAGGTCAGGAAACTTAACCTTTGAATTACTATTTGGCAGAAACAGTCTCTGATCTGACTTTTTTTCTACTGTAGCTTTATCTCACATGGACAATCTGTACTTTCTGTAATGCTTCCAAGCTATTCATAGAGAGGCCATGTGTAATGTTCATTCCCCCCCTCAGGTTCACAGCAGGTATGTACAGTATGTGGTCATCTTGAGACAGAGGTAGAGCACACTAACTGAAGCATGATTCCTTTTCTCACCAGTTTTAAAATCTCTGTAAATCTTACAGTATAATTTCATGGTGATCTATAATGCTTACATGCTTGAGTACACTATACTCCTGCCCGGCTGAGCGCATTCATATGGCTTTCTGTCGTGTAATCACCTGCTGCCAGTCCTGATGTCCCTGCCGAGCGTCAGCCAAGAAAGCAGCCAGTCTCCCCAGTCTCTGACATGAGCCAGGCCTCACTGCCTCTCACATACCGTCCTCCCTGCCATCCTCCATACATGGGCCTGACTGCACTGCTGTCCGCACACACAGCCCATCTACAGTATCAATTTCTCTCATCTTCTTTTGTCTCTGTAGTTTTTTTTTTTTGTATATGAGCACTAATGCACCTCTGCTTTCAGAAAGGAAGAGGTGGAAGAGGTGGCTAATATCCGATGCACAGTTATTCAAGTCAGCTGTTTATCCTCAGAGGAAAACTGTTTTCATGTACAGTTTCTGACTCTACCAGTTAATGTTATTCATTATGATTAAGTCAAAATGGAAACCTTTTGTGATTTGCATGCGGGGGGAGGGTGTCGACTCTCGCAAGTACAAAATTGATTATTTATGACACGGATGAAGTGTTAGTTTCTCGCTTGCGTCCCTGCATCAGATGTATGCAAGAAAAGGAGCAATTTGGCATTTTGAGAAACCTGCTTATTGGATTTCTTGCCAAGAGAAAGATGGGATGGAATGATGTTCCTCTATACCTGCATGTCCTGAATATAAAGCTCCAGCCTTAGTTTAGCTTACAGAATGTAAACAAGAATGTCAGAAGGTAACATGGTCTGTCAGATGTATACAGGGGAGAGTTCTTTTATTAACAGAAGTTTTTAGGCCAGACACGTGTCTTGCTAAACGCTTGCTTCCTTTGGCAAGGTTAAGCTAAGTTTTTTTTTTCACATTTATTTTTGGGGGAATGGCATGCAGTAAAGGAGCCCCACCTGCCTGGAAGACCCCACCTGCCTGGAAGACCACAGCTTCATGCAACATGACCTAACCACTACTAGGCCATGAGGCTAAGGGTTATGCTAACTAGATGTTTGTTGTTATTTGAAACTGAACAGGCAGACCTGACAGGTGTGACTGTCTTTGGGCACTTCTTCATCAAATACACACACTCATACCCACACTGGCAATACGATGTGATTATAACCTGCATTTATTTGTGTCTATTAAATTGCACTGCAGTCACAGGATAACCATTAACCCAAACAAGATCAGCTACAAATCAGAACCCAAAGATTGTTTCCGGCTCGGTTCATCGTGTGTCTAATCTACAAGCCGACAGTTGTAAAAACATAACTGTTTCGACATGTGAAATGAGGCAATCATGTTTTATTCATACATATCCAAATGAGGGGCTTCATGCCAACTTCTGGTTTACTGAACAGATGTTACATATGCCGATGTATGATGAAAGATGCTTTGATAAGCTTAGCGCACATTCTCTCTTTATTTCTGTTCAGAAAGAGAATCAGAAAAGAGAATATTCACTATAGGATCACAAAGCTGAGAGTACTTTGAGACTGGATGACGCTAGTGATGTTGCTCAGTTCAGAACTCCAAATTTTATGACTTACCGAGATTGAAGAACCCTGCTTGTTTAACTATTAAACAGCTTATGATGCTTCACTTACTCGTATCTCTGATTTGCAGCTATAAAAAAAAAAATCTATTTCTTACTGGCTAATACACTGCCTTACACCCACCTAACTCTGCTGTGTCTTACTGTTGCCCCTCTCCCATGGGTGATGGAGGTATAAGTTCTTTAGCTCTTCCTGTAACAGATTCTAACATCTTTTTCGGATCCTTGACCCCAAAGGCCATCAGTCTCGAGCGGCTTAGCAGTGAGAACAAGCTGCTGTTTGAGATAAATGATGAGAGTTTTTTTTATTGTGCATCTCAAGAGGTAGACTCTGAGACTTGTCCTACCCCCCCCCCCCCACTGTGACACACACATCTTCATATATCGGACTCTACCCCCACTTCCCCAGCAAGTTGTTGGTCAGGACTTGCCACAGACAATGGCTAGAGATCAACTTCAACAATGCAGTACATTCTGGGGTGGTGCTCAGAGGAATGTCTTTTGTGTGTGTAGAATTTAAGAGATGTATGGTAAAGTCTAGCAACTTCACCAGCGCCATCCTGAACCTGATGTCCTGTTTATATGATGTGTTAGAAAATTAGCAGCTCAGAAATGTCGTGCACACAAAAAAACAAGGCGGACAAAACATCCGTTAATCCCTCAATCTTTGTCGGCCACTTCTAGATCATTAACTAATTTCATACCAATCACACATAAAACACTTTACTACATCTATGGCAGGAAATGCTTGCAGATAAAATGGGCTTAAAGCAGTGATTCCTAACCTTGGAAGCATTTCATTTTACTAACTAGTCCCCCTTACTTCCCCTCACTTGTGTCTCTTCCTAGCCGCTTAGCTCCTCCCATCTGCAATGTGCCAGACAGATGTGAAAAAAGAGACACAACCAGACGTGACAAATGAGAAATCCTTGGCTCAGTAGCATCGATCTTACAAAGAAATTGTGAAATATTTATACATAACGCCTATGATAAAAAAAAAGAAAGGAAGAATGCATTTGATACACTTGAGTTCCTTTGCTCTAAGCTCCCCCACACTTATTATTTGATACCCTTGGGGTACATCTAAGGGGTTGGAAGATCCTCCATCATGGGGGAGGGGAAACTATTTTTTTTAGGGTGAAAGGAGAATAGAAGACACGAGTTAACACAATGAAAATCAACCCATTGCTTTATATGTCAGAGGGTATCTGGGACTACAGGGGAGTACACCAATAATTTGAACTCACTAACAGTTTCTATTGCATGTAAAAATTGATAAACAGGTGCTAAGCTTAATTTGCTGTCAACTAATTAGCTTAACATATTTTGTGGAAAAGTGTAAGCTTTTATAGCTTAAACAAACAGATGAACCGAGTTGAAATTGTAAGCTAAAGCTATTAACAGTTAAAATATTAAGCAGAAAATGTCTTGTTAACCTAAGCTACAAGTAAATGGCTTAACAATAAAAAGCGTAAGGCTAATGAACCGTTGAAAAGATTACCTAAAAGTCGAGCCTGAACGATTTATTGGATGGCCGCTTACAGTTGTTAACCCCGCTAGCATTAGCTGCTAGCCACCACTAGCATCAGCAGTTAGTTCGCATGCTAAGTAAGTCTGTTAATCTTTTTGCAGAGATGTTACCAATGAAGAGAGTGATAGTTGTGCAAGTGCATAGGTTAGCCTACTAGCCCAAACTGACCACTAACAATTGAAAAAGAAAGCTTTGACTACAGTAGAACTATGTAACTTTAATAAAATTGACTAAAAACGCCTCTGGGTTGATTTCTCTTAGGAGGAACCAAATGCAGTTCAAAGCATGTTCTTTGATGGTTGCAGTTAAAAGGTTAAAAAGAGGAACCGGGGAGTGATGTAAAGCTCATACCAGAGGGATATATGTTAATACATTTTCACTGTTTCTATGTTTACCGAAACAGACCGATTGCGATAACGCGTACAACAATGAAAACCACATTACTTAGAACATTTTTTTTACTGTCTACAGAAACAAAATGAATGTACGATGATGTTGATATTTTGATACACAGATAAAATCGCCAGCAGCACCTAAATCCAACTGTTAGAACTTTACAGCCATGCAGCAGAAAGGAAAGCAGTCTGCATCACTGAGGACCCTTCATATCCCCTTCACCACTCGTTCCAGCTGCTCCCTTCAGGCAGCTGTCTCAGAGTACCCTTGGCTAAAAACAAGACGTACAAAAACTGTTTTATTCCAACTGCAGTATGCACTTCAAACAAGGCTACATAAACACACGCTTTGGAATTGTGCTTTTACTTATTTACGGAACTTTTAGTGATTTTATGTGAGTCTATTTTCTGTTACTATGTGATACACAAAGTTTTTTTTAATCTTGGACAACGCGTCACCTGGGTTTGTAGCACAAGTGTCCTAAATGAGAATCTGACCTTAACCTTGGACTTTTATGTTGCAAAGAATGATCATGTGCAGTCTTACTGAAGAGACTGAAACAACTGAAAGCATGATCAGACTGTAATTTTACTCTTGTGCTATTCTTAGCACAGCTTTAAAAGCTGCGATATTGACTAAGTGTTTGAGCACAAATGCTCCTGTGGGAGCCCAAATCATATAGTGGAGCACCAACTGAGGGCAACATCTAATCTCTCACAACTTCAGAAAGTGTCTTTATTAAGAAGTCTGCTGTTGGGATGGAAGTTGCTTTCTTTGGATACTGGGTGTGGCTGAACATGCTTGATCATTGATTATAATTTTCTTTAGGGATTTTAGCTTCTGGTAAGACACAGTACACTACCATCTCGACAAAGTGCAAAGAGAGGCAGTAAAGGCAGGCAATTTCAGACTACGTCCATGCACAGAGTGAAAGCTCCATCTGCAGAATGTGGGATATATGAACTCTTCTGCCTCTCTAATCCTTTTAGTACAAGGTATCGCAGTACTCAAACTTAGGCTTACAGGATTTGGGAAAGCTGGCCCACTGATAATGATTTTACTGTCTAGTCTATGAAGGCTCCACTGGCATATGCTTGAGTCAGAGGGTACACCAGTGGGGCAAGGACTGAATTTCCTTTGTAGGTGATGTGAAACCTTTTGAGCAGTTTTTACTAATGGGCCAAATGGAATCTGATTTAATGGCAGCAAGAGATTTGATTTTACATGCACAAATATTTTTTTTAAGACAGTGGGAGTGGGGTTGTCTCTCAATAGTTCAGTGAAATATCACCTGGATCTGTCAGTTTTCTCTGTGGAAGATTTTCAGACTACCCTGGGCTTAATCAATAAATCAATATAAATTTTTATTGTGCCAATTAACAACATAATCCATAATGCTTTTAGAAAGACACTTTACAAGGTGTAGACCTTACTATGTGTTAGGCTATATTAACTGCCATCATGAAGCTGCCAAAATGCAGAAGCCTTCATCCTATGTTCAGGTTCAATCTTCATTTCCTTACAAAAGCATCCTGCTATTACTGCTTAATTAATGTTGACTGCTGGAGCTGGTTATCACTAAAAGGACACATTGCCATGGCAACGGGATCCCACCAGCTTATATGGTTTGGTACAAAAATGAAAGAAACTGCATGTTGCAGGATTTTAAAAGTATCTACACAAAGGATATGTGCATGCAAGGTGTATGCCAGGTGGACAATTCTAAATGATGATGCCTCACCTACTGTGGGCTGAAGGATGTTAGATATGCATAGTCTGTTCTCTATAGAGAGAACAGCAGGGACCATGTTTTCCCTCACCAGATGTGGCAGGGATCTCAAGTGTCCCACCACACTATCCTCTGCAGAGTTGCTCCACATATTTAGAGGAATTTAGAGGAGTAGGCTAAATCATATTTCTGTGTTTGCGTGTCTGTCAGGTTGCATGAATGTGTGGTGGGTGGGGGATTGGGCTACTTGGGAAATTCCTGTGCTGATGCTGTCTCATTCTGTAGTTCTCTTCCATATAGCAGACAGTGAACTGACGGATAAAAACAAGTCTGGCAGTCTTGCTGCTTGTTTCTATACAGCTGACACCAGTAGACTCCATGCACATGACGACATATTCACATTACCTTCATGTTTAAAAATAGGCTTTTTTTTCCCCCTCATGTAAAATTAATTTGGAAGCTGCAGAATGTGTTGCAATGAAATAAGAACGCCGGTAAGCTCATCATACCAACAAAAGAGATCAGTTTCCACAAGCGGCTGACTCCTGACACAGTCGCTATGAACCCATCGCAATGTTGATGCATCATGACCAATACGGTAAACGCTGTGGCCGTGCAGCCTCGCCCCTCCACAACAACGAACACAAACACTCACCATACCGAGCCGTAGGCTCCGGAGCCCACCGGCGTCAGGTTCTGATAGCGTTCTGGAACCTCCCACACTGTCTTGTTCAGCTCTTGACGGTAAAATCCTGGTCTGGCGGACATTTCTCCGGGCCGGCTACAAAAAAAGGGGATTGAAACAAACGAGAAAAATAGAAAATGAATGGGAATAAAGGGAGGACCAGAGGCGGCGTGCGCTATTGCTGTTACACACTCGACGCGGATAGTGGCAGCTCAGCTCTGTCTCTCTCTCTGTATGTGTGCGTCTCTCTCTCTCTCTCTCTCTCTCTCTCTCTTTCTCTCTCTCTTTCTCTCTCTCTCTCTCTCTCAGAGACCATCATTCTATCACAATAATCGAAATATCGGACAATGGCCTATTATTTTTTTTAAAGAAGAAAAAAAAAGAGCAAATAATTGTTTTAATTATTGAAGACAGAACCTAAACAGAAAACGATCATCTTACATTAGCCTACATCACAAAAAAAGCATGATCGACCAGGTCAATTGTCGAAGGGTTTTTTAAAATTATATTCTGAATATTATATTAGGCCTATATTATATTATGTTTTATTATACACTCTGCCTATTACAATGTTTACTGTAGCCAATGTGTGTCCGAAAGGGCTCGACAAACGCCTTTAACACAATAATAATAATTGTAATATTTTTTTCATTATAGCCTAATAGGCTACTAATTTAATTGATTTTAATTCACTTTTAGGCTAAGTAAGGATCACAATTGTTTTCCCAAAGTATCTTCATCACAAATGACATAGTATTCTAAAAAAAGTGATTGGCACTTCAAATATCACCAACAGGAGTGATTAAAAATTAGGCGTTATTGTTTCGGTTCATACAAATAATATAAAGTCCATAACATGCGCAGCCACTTCTCGGAACACAAAAATAAAGGAGCAGAAATATACACGCGTGCCTATACCTTTTACTTCCAATAATATCAAACGTCCAATAAAGTGGCAATATGGCCTACTACTAACCACGAGTTATATGTTACAGGCTCTATTTTGTTTAAACTAAAACGTGAAAATGTTTATGAAATAATGTTATCATGTTTCAGCCCAAAAACTAAACAAAACGAGACTCTTGCCTACAGAAATATATTGTCATTAGGTTATAGGAACAGCTGCACGAATCATAAATACAATTGACAACAAAAGTACATAGGTTGGTAGCCTTATAGCCTAAGCTATTTGCTGCCATCTGCTGGTAAACATCTGTCAATGAAAGGGTCATAAGGAACTGATTTGAAGTGTGAAGGTAGACTTTTTAGGCTATGGCTTACACTCAATCTCATTTTATTGGACCTTTACATGTGATTAGATCATGCCCACTCCAGCTTTTCTATCTGAGTTAGTGAAGTGAATAATGTTTCAAGGAGAAATCCTTTATTAAAGGATTACACTGTGATTTGAAGACTACACAATAAGAAGATCCTACAGAGGCAGAGCTCTAACTTTTCAAGTTGTAGATTTAGTTAACTCTTTGTTTTGGATTTGGTTTCAACTTTCAACCAGGTATAATGCAGTTAATTTAGCTTTGGGTTCTACAGCGCTAAATCTACGTAGCCTAGTTAGTCTACTTTTGGAGATATGGAAATGCTTTTGAACTGAATGTTCACACCGTAAGCGATGCATATGGTGGCCGACGGGGGGAAAGGTTCAGCAATGGATAAAACAACATACATTTAGGAAAATATGAGGCATAACGCTGCACAT
The DNA here is from genome assembly GCF_963930695.1 of Labrus bergylta. Lineage (NCBI taxonomy): Eukaryota > Metazoa > Chordata > Actinopteri > Labriformes > Labridae > Labrus > Labrus bergylta. The sequence goes on along the minus strand of NC_089217.1, from coordinate 14,639,529 downwards.
TCAAACGCGAAGTCCTGAAACAAATGCAATGTCTAAAAATTGCTGTACATTATTCCTGTACATTTTGTATATATTGTGTGCTGCTGTATGTTGTCTAATCTGCTGTTTGAATATATTTTTTTACTTATTTTTTATCTTATTTTTATCTCATACATTGCTGCTGGTCTGTTTGTCACCAATGAAATTTTGTTGTATCACATACAATGACAATAAAGTGTCTTATTTCTTATGTTTTATGTCTTATTTCAAAAGAAACAAACACAAGAAATGGCAGATTTAGCATTTTTCTGAGAAACAAGCTGAAACAGACAACGTAACGTAGTCCAAGCACTAGAAACCAGTGGATTAAAAATGGAGGTTGATCTTGAGAAGTGAGAAGTGAGAAGTGACGTGTCCATAGGTAAGTGACAGAAAAAAATAATTGCCTCTTTAAGAGCAACAAATGCCTTTTATTTATGTGTGATAAAAGCCAATGCCTTATTCTCCTAAAGAAAAAAATAATACTCAATTATTTCTGTGGTTAAAATAGAAATAATGTGGGTTAAGGTAGACAGAGTAGCTATATCAAATGGGCATAATTTTATAATTGAGTGATGAACAGCATCATATAATGATATAAAACACCTGTTTTTGGTTCTTTTACATTTTGATTGCTGTGAAAAATACACATGCAACAGTAGTTGCACTGCAACAAATGAAGTTTGACTGCTAACAATATTATTGTGCCAGCCAGCCCACCATATCCCAAGCAGAAGATAAATCTCACAAATTAAACCAACCATGGGTCAGGACGACTGGCCAAGGCAGTAATCACCAATGTAAAATATTGTATTGCACTGAATTAATATTGTTGGAAATTCTGTCAATTGAGGATGCAGTGCCCTCTAGTGGCGAAACGCAGAACTACACTATACAACGCAGGTAAGCACGTGAGGGCAGTGAGTTAAGGAGCGCAGCAGGAGGTGCATCAACAGAACTCAGAGCTAAGTGGATTTACGAGCAAAATAGTGCGAGTTGTGTGTGAGTTGTGCGTCACTGAAGGAATTGTAAGTAAACTTGGATACGTTCAGACTGAAAAGGACTTGTTGAGTGTTCTGTGCATTTATGTTTTTATTTATTTGGAGGTATAAGCTATGCTGAGCAAAGTTAACAAGCACATGGCATGCTAATGCTCATTAAGCCAATGTATTCTGTGTACAAGGGAGCTAGTTCTATGCTGATAGTGATTGATGTATACTTTTCAGTGGAATTATGTTTGTGTTTTAACTTAAAATGCATTGTATACTTTCTTATAGCATAGTTATAAGGTACTTATAGAATCTCCTGTAATTACTGGTGTGACATCACGGTCATGTATGATTAAGATGTGCTACTTTGTTTGATTATGCTATGTGGCATCCTTTTATGTTTCTCATTTAGACCACACACGTATGTAAGCACCTAGTAGAAGATTCAACGCCTGTAAGCCTCATTGGTGCAATACTGTGCTGTTGTGTTGTCAGAAAGACAGTAAAGGCAATTAAACTGTATCTGAGCATCCTGAGTGTTCGTACTGACCCCCCAGTTTGCAATCAGCTTGTTAACATTTACTTCCCTGTGCTGGAAAGATGCCAGTGTTGATGGTTGGCTAGCAGACCAAGATGCAAATCTCTCATAAGTCATTTGATCACCCAGTTTTTACAGCCCCTCAGCATTCATGTTTGTTGGTCCACTTTTGGAACAGATAGAAAGTGCCACAATGACCCTGAGCCATCCCTCACATATTTTGTGTCTTAAAATAGTTTCCTATTCTATATTTGACAGGGCAAGCTGCACTCATACAGTCAGGGTGACCGAGCGGTCTAAGGGGCTGTGTTCAGGTCGCGGTCTCCTCTGGAGGCGTGGGTTTCAAAGCCCACTTCTGACACAGTTGTACTTTTTCTTGCAAGTGTTGTCTGTAACATGATAATGGGAATGTCTATTCAGCAAGTCGTTGCATGTCAGGTGGACATGATGACAAGAATATACAGTGCTAGAAGTACAGCTGCAGCATTGATTCTCTATGTTCAGACACATTCAAGACTGTCTCTGGCCTCTGACCAGCCTGTAGACCATAGCGTTGTGCAACTGTGCACTCTTATGATCAAGCAACTGATATAATGTTCTCGGACTGGCCAGCGCTTTATTCTTTCAACAGGCTATTAAAAAGTCACTGGGTGATGGATGATTACTAAATTGAAAAAATTTATGGTTCCCTGCTGTACTTATCAGATCGCTAGATGGTTCCAGTCAAGGTTGCAGTTTTGTGCAAAATGAAGCTAGGTGTATGAGTTGTGAGTTTCCATTCTTCTTCTGCAAAAACCTGATGCTTTCTGAAACATCCTTGGATTTTACTGACAACAATAGCAATGGATCCCTTTCCTAAATCAATTATTTCAAAAGAATTTTGAAATATGTATGTTTACACTTGAGGGATGGCTCATGGTGATTGAGACAACTTATATCTGTTTCAATATTGGACCAACAAACCTGAATGCTGAGGGACTGTGAAAGCTATGTGATCAAAGGACTTGATCACAAAGGACTTGGCATCTTGGTCTGCTAGCCAACCATCAACTGGCAACTTTCCAGTACTTTTGTCCTGCTATGAAAAAAAAAAAAACTCTTAACGTAACGATTCCACTTGTTCCATGGCGTAATGTTTAGCACTCTGGACTTTGAATCCAGTGATCCGAGTTCAAGTCTCGGCGGAACCTAGTGATGAGGTACAGGGCAGTGTGGTGATTCACTGAAAAGAATCTTGTTTCTGTGGTGATTGCCATATAGCTTCTTTTTTTCCCATAACCTAAATCTATTATTTCTGGTCTCCCTGGACAATCATGGCCCCTGTAACAGACTTTCAACCTGGAATGCCTCAAAACCAGGTCCCACCGAGATTTGAACTCGGATCGCTGGATTCAGAGTCCAGAGTGCTAACCATTACACCATGGAACCAATGTAACGCAACCTGAAATAGCAGTGAAACAATTTTTTGCGTGTTGCAGTTAAAGGGCAGATAAACGGATAAAGAGGGCATACAGAAAATACAGTTGCAAGGAAAAGCACAAGTGTGTCAGAAGTGGGATTCGAACCCACGCCTCCAGAGGAGACTGCGACCTGAACGCAGCGCCTTAGACCGCTCGGCCATCCTGACTGCATCACCTATGCTTGTCCTAGCTTACGAGGTCAAATTTAGTATAGGAATCTATTCTAAGAAACAACTGTATGTTTACACTTGAGGGTTGGCTCATGGTGATTGAGACTCTTTATATCTGTTTCAATATTGGGCCAACAAACCTGAATGCTGAGGGGCTGTGAAAGCTACATGATCAAAGGACTTGTGAGAGATTGGCATCTTGGTCTGCTAGCCAACCATCAACTGGCAACTTTCCAGTACTTTTGTCCTGCAATGAAAAAAATAAATAAAACACTTGACGTAATGAATCCACTGGTTGCGTGGTGTAATGGTTAGCACTCTGGACTTTGAATCCAGTGATCTGACTTCAAGTCTTGGTGGAACCTAGTGATGAGGTACAGGGCAGTGTGGAGATTCACTGAAAATGTTCTTGTTTCAGTGGTGATTGCCATGTAGCTTCTTTTTTTCCCCCATACCCTAAATCAATTATTTCAAAAGGCCTTGTGTTGGACTTTGTTTTGGATTGTGTTTTTGCAGCTTAACTGTCCTGTAAGCAATTTCAACGAGAGTAATGTCCTTTTAATGAAGAGTGCTACAAACTGTTTATGCGGCAATCTAAGTGTAACAACTCTCGTACGGCCTGTGCTAACAGAAGGTAAGGAGATCATATGGCACCCTTTAGGAGGATTGGATGACTTCCCCTCAAGGTCTCCCTGGTCTCCTTGGACCATCATGGCCCCTGTAACAGACTTTCAACCTGGAATGCCTCAAAACCAGGTCCCATCGAGATTTGAACTCAGATCGCTGGATTCAGAGTCCAGAGTGCTAACCATTACACCATGGAACCAATGTAAAGCAACCTGAAATAGCAGTGAAACAATTTTTTGCGTGTTGCAGTTAAAGGGCAGATAAACGGATAAAGAGGGCATAAAGAAAATACAGTTGCAAGGAAAAGCACAAGTGTGTCAGAAGTGGAATTCGAACCCACGCCTCCAGAGGAGACTGCGACCTGAACGCAGCGCCTTAGACCGCTCGGCCATCCTGACTGCATCACCTATGCTTGTCCTAGCTTATGAGGTCAAATTTAGTATAGGAATCTATTCTAAGAAACAACTGTATGTTTACACTTGAGGGTTGGCTCATGGTGATTGAGACTCTTTATATCTGTTTCAATATTGGGCCAACAAACCTGAATGCTGAGGGGCTGTGAAAGCTACATGATCAAAGGACTTGTGAGAGATTGGCATCTTGGTCTGCTAGCCAACCATCAACTGGCAACTTTCCAGTACTTTTGTCCTGCAATGAAAAAAATAAATAAAACACTTGATGTAATGGTTCCACTGGTTCCATGGTGTAATGGCTAGCACTCTGGACTTTGAATCCAGTGATTTGACTTCAAGTCTCGGTGGAACCTAGTGATGTGGTACAGGGCAGTGTGGAGATTCACTGAAAATGTTCTTGTTTCAGTGGTGATTGCCATGTAGCTTCTTTTTTTCCCCCATACCCTAAATCAATTATTTCAAAAGGCCTTGTGTTGGACTTTGTTTTGGATTGTGTTTTTGCAGCTTAACTGTCCTGTAAGCAATTTCAACGAGAGTAATGTCCTTTTAATGAAGAGTGCTACAAACTGTTTATGCGGCAATCTAAGTGTAACAACTCTCGTACGGCCTGTGCTAACAGAAGGTAAGGAGATCATATGGCACCCTTTAGGAGGATTGGATGACTTCCCCTCAAGGTCTCCCTGGTCTCCTTGGACCATCATGGCCCCTGTAACAGACTTTCAACCTGGAATGCCTCAAAACCAGGTCCCATCGAGATTTGAACTCAGATCGCTGGATTCAGAGTCCAGAGTGCTAACCATTACACCATGGAACCAATGTAAAGCAACCTGAAATAGCAGTGAAACAATTTTTTGCGTGTTGCAGTTAAAGGGCAGATAAACGGATAAAGAGGGCATAAAGAAAATACAGTTGCAAGGAAAAGCACAAGTGTGTCAGAAGTGGAATTCGAACCCACGCCTCCAGAGGAGACTGCGACCTGAACGCAGCGCCTTAGACCGCTCGGCCATCCTGACTGCATCACCTATGCTTGTCCTAGCTTACGAGGTCAAATTTAGTATAGGAATCTATTCTAAGAAACAACTGTATGTTTACACTTGAGGGTTGGCTCATGGTGATTGAGACTCTTTATATCTGTTTCAATATTGGGCCAACAAACCTGAATGCTGAGGGGCTGTGAAAGCTACATGATCAAAGGACTTGTGAGAGATTGGCATCTTGGTCTGCTAGCCAACCATCAACTGGCAACTTTCCAGTACTTTTGTCCTGCAATGAAAAAAATAAATAAAACACTTGATGTAATGGTTCCACTGGTTCCATGGTGTAATGGCTAGCACTCTGGACTTTGAATCCAGTGATCTGACTTCAAGTCTTGGTGGAACCTAGTGATGTGGTATAGGGCAGTGTGGAGATTCACTGAAAATGTTCTTGTTTCAGTGGTAATTGCCATGTAGCTTCTTTTTTTTCCCCATACCCTAAATCAATTATTTCAAAAGGCCTTGTGTTGGACTTTGTTTTGGATTGTGTTTTTGCAGCTTAACTGTCCTGTAAGCAATTTCAACGAGAGTAATGTCCTTTTAATGAAGAGTGCTACAAACTGTTTATGCGGCAATCTAAGTGTAACAACTCTCGTACGGCCTGTGCTAACAGAAGGTAAGGAGATCATATGGCACCCTTTAGGAGGATTGGATGACTTCCCCTCAAGGTCTCCCTGGTCTCCTTGGACCATCATGGCCCCTGTAACAGACTTTCAACCTGGAATGCCTCAAAACCAGGTCCCATCGAGATTTGAACTCGGATCGCTGGATTCAGAGTCCAGAGTGCTAACCATTACACCATGGAACCAATGTAAAGCAACCTGAAATAGCAGTGAAACAATTTTTTGCGTGTTGCAGTTAAAGGGCAGATAAACGGATAAAGAGGGCATAAAGAAAATACAGTTGCAAGGAAAAGCACAAGTGTGTCAGAAGTGGGATTCGAACCCACGCCTCCAGAGGAGACTGCGACCTGAACGCAGCGCCTTAGACCGCTCGGCCATCCTGACTGCATCACGTATGCTTGTCCTAGCTTACGAGGTCAAATTTAGTATAGGAATCTATTCTAAGAAACAACTGTATGTTTACACTTGAGGGTTGGCTCATGGTGATTGAGACTCTTTATATCTGTTTTAATATTGGGCCAACAAACCTGAATGCTGAGGGGCTGTGAAAGCTACATGATCAAAGGACTTGTGAGAGATTGGCATCTTGGTCTGCTAGCCAACCATCAACTGGCAACTTTCCAGTACTTTTGTCCTGCAATGAAAAAAAAAAATAAAACACTTGTCGTAACGAATCCACTGGTTCCGTGGTGTAATGGTTAGCACTCTGGACTTTGAATCCAGTGATCTGACTTCAAGTCTTGGTGGAACCTAGTGATGAGGTACAGGGCAGTGTGGAGATTCACTGAAAATGTTCTTGTTTCAGTGGTGATTGCCAGGTAGCTACTTTTTTTTTCCCATACCCTAAATCAATTATTTCAAAAGGCCTTGTGTTGGACTTTGCTTTGGAATGTGTTTTTGCAGCTTAACAACTGTCCTGTAAGCAATTTCAACGAGAGTAATGTCCTTTTAATGAAGAGTGCTACAAACTGTTTATGCGGCAATCTAAGTGTAACAACTCTCGTACGGCCTGTGCTAACAGAAGGTAAGGAGATCATATGGCACCCTTTAGGAGGATTGGATGACTTCCCCTCAAGGTCTCCCTGGTCTCCCTGGACCATCATGGCCCCTGTAACAGACTTTCAACCTGGAATGCCTCAAAACCAGGTCCCACCGAGATTTGAACTCGGATCGCTGGATTCAGAGTCCAGAGTCCATGGAAACAATGTAAAGCAACCTGAAATAGCAGTGAAACAATTTTTTGCGTGTTGCAGTTAAAGGGCAGATAACCGGATAAAGAGGGCATACAGAAAATACAGTTGCAAGGAAAAGCACAAGTGTGTCAGAAGTGGAATTCGAACCCACGCCTCCAGAGGAGACTGCGACCTGAACGCAGCGCCTTAGACCGCTCGGCCATCCTGACTGCATCACCTATGCTTGTCCTAGCTTACGAGGTCAAATTTAGTATAGGAATCTATTCTAAGAAACAACTGTATGTTTACACTTGAGGGTTGGCTCATGGTGATTGAGACTCTTTATATCTGTTTCAATATTGGGCCAACAAACCTGAATGCTGAGGGGCTGTGAAAGCTACATGATCAAAGGACTTGTGAGAGATTGGCATCTTGGTCTGCTAGCCAACCATCAACTGGCAACTTTCCAGTACTTTTGTCCTGCAATGAAAAAAAAAAAAATACACTTGACATAATGATTCCACTGGTTCCATGGTGTAATGGCTAGCACTCTGGACTTTGAATCCAGTGATTCGAGTTCAAGTCTCGGTGGAACCTAGTGATGTGGTATAGGGCAGTGTGGAGATTCACTGAAAATGTTCTTGTTTCAGTGGTGATTGCCATGTAGCTACATTTTTTTCCCCATACCCTAAATCAATTATTTCAAAAGGCCTTGTGTTGGACTTTGTTTTGGATTGTGTTTTTGCAGCTTAACTGTCCTGTAAGCAATTTCAACGAGAGTAATGTCCTTTTAATGAAGAGTGCTACAAACTGTTTATGCGGCAATCTAAGTGTAACAACTCTCGTACGGCCTGTGCTAACAGAAGGTAAGGAGATCATATGGCACCCTTTAGGAGGATTGGATGACTTCCCCTCAAGGTCTCCCTGGTCTCCCTGGACCATCATGGCCCCTGTAACAGACTTTCAACCTGGAATGCCTCAAAACCAGGTCCCACCGAGATTTGAACTCGGATCGCTGGATTCAGAGTCCAGAGTGCTAACCATTACACCATGGAACCAATGTAAAGCAACCTGAAATAGCAGTGAAACAATTTTTTGCGTGTTGCAGTTAAAGGGCAGATAAACGGATAAAGAGGGCATAAAGAAAATACAGTTGCAAGGAAAAGCACAAGTGTGTCAGAACTGGGATTCGAACCCACGCCTCCAGAGGAGACTGCGACCTGAACGCAGCGCCTTAGACCGCTCGGCCATCCTGACTGCATCACCTATGCTTGTCCTAGCTTACGAGGTCAAATTTAGTATAGGAATCTATTCTAAGAAACAACTGTATGTTTACACTTGAGGGTTGGCTCATGGTGATTGAGACTCTTTATATCTGTTTCAATATTGGGCCAACAAACCTGAATGCTGAGGGGCTGTGAAAGCTACATGATCAAAGGACTTGTGAGAGATTGGCATCTTGGTCTGCTAGCCAACCATCAACTGGCAACTTTCCAGTACTTTTGTCCTGCAATGAAAAAAAAATAAAACACTTGACGTAATGATTCCACTGGTTCCGTGGCTTAATGGTTAGCACTCTGGACTTTGAATCCAGTGATCTGACTTCAAGTCTTGGTGGAACCTAGTGATGAGGTACAGGGCAGTGTGGAGATTCACTGAAAATGTTCTTGTTTCAGTGGTGATTGCCAGGTAGCTACTTTTTTTTTCCCATACCCTAAATCAATTATTTCAAAAGGCCTTGTGTTGGACTTTGCTTTGGAATGTGTTTTTGCAGCTTAACAACTGTCCTGTAAGCAATTTCAACGAGAGTAATGTCCTTTTAATGAAGAGTGCTACAAACTGTTTATGCAGCAATCTAAGTGTAACAACTCTCGTACGGCCTGTGCTAACAGAAGGTAAGGAGATCATATGGCACCCTTTAGGAGGATTGGATGACTTCCCCTCAAGGTCTCCCTGGACCATCATGGCCCCTGTAACAGACTTTCAACCTGGAATGCCTCAAAACCAGGTCCCACCGAGATTTGAATTCGGATCACTGGATTCAGAGTCCAGAGTGCTAACCATTACACCATGGAACCAATGTAAAGCAACCTGAAATAGCAGTGAAACAATTTTTTGCGTGTTGCAGTTAAAGGGCAGATAAACGGATAAAGAGGGCATACAGAAAATACAGTTGCAAGGAAAAGCACAAGTGTGTCGGAAGTGGGATTCGATCCCACGCCTCCAGAGGAGACTGCGACCTGAACGCAGCGCCTTAGACCGCTCGGCCATCCTGACTGCATCACCTATGCTTGTCCTAGCTTACGAGGTCAAATTTAGTATAGGAATCTATTCTAAGAAACAACTGTATGTTTACACTTGAGGGTTGGCTCATGGTGATTGAGACTCTTTATATCTGTTTCAATATTGGGCCAACAAACCTGAATGCTGAGGGGCTGTGAAAGCTACATGATCAAAGGACTTGTGAGAGATTGGCATCTTGGTCTGCTAGCCAACCATCAACTGGCAACTTTCCAGTACTTTTGTCCTGCAATGAAAAAAAAATAAAACACTTGACGTAATGATTCCACTGGTTCCGTGGCTTAATGGTTAGCACTCTGGACTTTGAATCCAGTGATCCGACTTCAAGTCTTGGTGGAACCTAGTGATGAGGTACAGGGCAGTGTGGAGATTCACTGAAAATGTTCTTGTTTCAGTGGTGATTGCCAGGTAGCTACTTTTTTTTTCCCATACCCTAAATCAATTATTTCAAAAGGCCTTGTGTTGGACTTTGCTTTGGAATGTGTTTTTGCAGCTTAACAACTGTCATGTAAGCAATTTCAACGAGAGTAATGTCCTTTTAATGAAGAGTGCTACAAACTGTTTATGCGGCAATCTAAGTGTAACAACTCTCGTACGGCCTGTGCTAACAGAAGGTAAGGAGATCATATGGCACCCTTTAGGAGGATTGGATGACTTCCCCTCAAGGTCTCCCTGGACCATCATGGCCCCTGTAACAGACTTTCAACCTGGAATGCCTCAAAACCAGGTCCCACCGAGATTTGAATTCGGATCACTGGATTCAGAGTCCAGAGTGCTAACCATTACACCATGGAACAACTGTATGTTTACACTTGAGGGTTGGCTCATGGTGATTGAGACTCTTTATATCTGTTTCAATATTGGGCCAACAAACCTGAATGCTGAGGGGCTGTGAAAGCTACATGATCAAAGGACTTGTGAGAGATTGGCATCTTGGTCTGCTAGCCAACCATCAACTGGCAACTTTCCAGTACTTTTGTCCTGCAATGAAAAAAAAATAAAACACTTGACGTAATGATTCCACTGGTTCCGTGGCTTAATGGCTAGCACTCTGGACTTTGAATCCAGTGATCTGAGTTCAAGTCTCGGTGGAACCTAGTGATGTGGTATAGGGCAGTGTGGAGATTCACTGAAAATGTTCTTGTTTCAGTGGTGATTGCCATGTAGCTACTTTTTTTTTCCCATACCCTAGATCAATTATTTCAAAAGGCCTTGTGTTGGACTTTGCTTTGGAATGTGTTTTTGCAGCTTAACAACTGTCCTGTAAGCAATTTCAACAAGAGTAATGTCCTTTCAATGAAGAGTGCTACAAACTGTTCATGCGGCAATCTAAGTGTAACAACTCTCGTACGGCCTGTGCTAACAGAAGGTAAGGAGATCATATGGCACCCTTTAGGAGGATTGGATGACTTCCCCTCAAGGTCTCCCTGGTCTCCCTGGACCATCATGGCCCCTGTAACAGACTTTCAACCTGGAATGCCTCAAAACCAGGTCCCACCGAGATTTGAACTCGGATCGCTGGATTCAGAGTCCAGAGTGCTAACCATTACACCATGGAACCAATGTAAAGCAACCTGAAATAGCAGTGAAACAATTTTTTGCGTGTTGCAGTTAAAGGGCAGATAACCGGATAAAGAGGGCATAAAGAAAATACAGTTGCAAGGAAAAGCACAAGTGTGTCAGAAGTGGGATTCGAACCCACGCCTCCAGAGGAGACTGCGACCTGAACGCAGCGCCTTAGACCGCTCGGCCATCCTGACTGCATCACCTATGCTTGTCCTAGCTTACGAGGTCAAATTTAGTATAGGAATCTATTCTAAGAAACAACTGTATGTTTACACTTGAGGGTTGGCTCATGGTGATTGAGACTCTTTATATCTGTTTCAATATTGGGCCAACAAACCTGAATGCTGAGGGGCTGTGAAAGCTACATGATCAAAGGACTTGTGAGAGATTGGCATCTTGGTCTGCTAGCCAACCATCAACTGGCAACTTTCCAGTACTTTTGTCCTGCAATGAAAAAAAAAAAAAAAACACTTGACATAATGATTCCACTGGTTCCATGGTGTAATGGCTAGCACTCTGGACTTTGAATCCAGTGATCGGAGTTCAAGTCTCGGTGGACCCTAGTGATGTGGTATAGGGCAGTGTGGAGATTCACTGAAAATGTTCTTGTTTCAGTGGTGATTGCCATGTAGCTACTTTTTTTTCCCCATACACTAAATCAATTATTTCAAAAGGCCTTGTGTTGGACTTTGTTTTGGATTGTGTTTTTGCAGCTTAACTGTCCTGTAAGCAATTTCAACGAGAGTAATGTCCTTTTAATGAAGAGTGCTACAAACTGTTTATGCGGCAATCTAAGTGTAACAACTCTCGTACGGCCTGTGCTAACAGAAGGTAAGGAGATCATATGGCACCCTTTAGGAGGATTGGATGACTTCCCCTCAAGGTCTCCCTGGACCATCATGGCCCCTGTAACAGACTTTCAACCTGGAATGCCTCAAAACCAGGTCCCACCGAGATTTGAACTCGGATCGCTGGATTCAGAGTCCAGAGTGCTAACCATTACACCATGGAACCAATGTAAAGCAACCTGAAATAGCAGTGAAACAATTTTTTGCGTGTTGCAGTTAAAGGGCAGATAAACGGATAAAGAGGGCATACAGAAAATACAGTTGCAAGGAAAAGCACAAGTGTGTCAGAAGTGGGATTCGAACCCACGCCTCCAGAGGAGACTGCGACCTGAATGCAGCGCCTTAGACCGCTCGGCCATCCTGACTGCATCACCTATGCTTGTCCTAGCTTACGAGGTCAAATTTAGTATAGGAATCTATTCTAAGAAACAACTGTATGTTTACACTTGAGGGTTGGCTCATGGTGATTGAGACTCTTTATATCTGTTTCAATATTGGGCCAACAAACCTGAATGCTGAGGGGCTGTGAAAGCTACATGATCAAAGGACTTGTGAGAGATTGGCATCTTGGTCTGCTAGCCAACCATCAACTGGCAACTTTCCAGTACTTTTGTCCTGCAATGAAAAAAAAAAAAAAAACACTTGACATAATGATTCCACTGGTTCCATGGTGTAATGGCTAGCACTCTGGACTTTGAATCCAGTGATCCGAGTTCAAGTCTCGGTGGAACCTAGTGATGTGGTATAGGGCAGTGTGGAGATTCACTGAAAATGTTCTTGTTTCAGTGGTGATTGCCATGTAGCTACATTTTTTTCCCCATACCCTAAATCAATTATTTCAAAAGGCCTTGTGTTGGACTTTGTTTTGGATTGTGTTTTTGCAGCTTAACTGTCCTGTAAGCAATTTCAACGAGAGTAATGTCCTTTTAATGAAGAGTGCTACAAACTGTTTATGCGGCAATCTAAGTGTAACAACTCTCGTACGGCCTGTGCTAACAGAAGGTAAGGAGATCATATGGCACCCTTTAGGAGGATTGGATGACTTCCCCTCAAGGTCTCCCTGGACCATCATGGCCCCTGTAACAGACTTTCAACCTGGAATGCCTCAAAACCAGGTCCCACCGAGATTTGAATTCGGATCACTGGATTCAGAGTCCAGAGTGCTAACCATTACACCATGGAACAACTGTATGTTTACACTTGAGGGTTGGCTCATGGTGATTGAGACTCTTTATATCTGTTTCAATATTGGGCCAACAAACCTGAATGCTGAGGGGCTGTGAAAGCTACATGATCAAAGGACTTGTGAGAGATTGGCATCTTGGTCTGCTAGCCAACCATCAACTGGCAACTTTCCAGTACTTTTGTCCTGCAATGAAAAAAAAATAAAACACTTGACGTAATGATTCCACTGGTTCCGTGGCTTAATGGCTAGCACTCTGGACTTTGAATCCAGTGATCTGAGTTCAAGTCTCGGTGGAACCTAGTGATGTGGTATAGGGCAGTGTGGAGATTCACTGAAAATGTTCTTGTTTCAGTGGTGATTGCCATGTAGCTACTTTTTTTTTCCCATACCCTAGATCAATTATTTCAAAAGGCCTTGTGTTGGACTTTGCTTTGGAATGTGTTTTTGCAGCTTAACAACTGTCCTGTAAGCAATTTCAACAAGAGTAATGTCCTTTCAATGAAGAGTGCTACAAACTGTTCATGCGGCAATCTAAGTGTAACAACTCTCGTACGGCCTGTGCTAACAGAAGGTAAGGAGATCATATGGCACCCTTTAGGAGGATTGGATGACTTCCCCTCAAGGTCTCCCTGGACCATCATGGCCCCTGTAACAGACTTTCAACCTGGAATGCCTCAAAACCAGGTCCCACCGAGATTTGAACTCAGATCGCTGGATTCAGAGTCCAGAGTGCTAACCATTACACCATGGAACCAATGTAAAGCAACCTGAAATAGCAGTGAAACAATTTTTTGCGTGTTGCAGTTAAAGGGCAGATAAACGGATAAAGAGGGCATACAGAAAATACAGTTGCAAGGAAAAGCACAAGTGTGTCAGAAGTGGGATTCGAACCCACGCCTCCAGAGGAGGCTGCGACCTGAACGCAGCGCCTTAGACCGCTCGGCCATCCTGACTGTCCTAGCTTACGAGGTCAAATTTAGTATAGGAATCTATTCTAAGAAACAACTGTATGTTTACACTTGAGGGTTGGCTCATGGTGATTGAGACTCTTTATATCTGTTTCAATATTGGGCCAACAAACCTGAATGCTGAGGGGCTGTGAAAGCTACATGATCAAAGGACTTGTGAGAGATTGGCATCTTGGTCTGCTAGCCAACCATCAACTGGCAACTTTCCAGTACTTTTGTCCTGCAATGAAAAAAAAATAAAACACTTGACGTAATGATTCCACTGGTTCCGTGGCTTAATGGTTAGCACTCTGGACTTTGAATCCAGTGATCTGACTTCAAGTCTTGGTGGAACCTAGTGATGAGGTACAGGGCAGTGTGGAGATTCACTGAAAATGTTCTTGTTTCAGTGGTGATTGCCAGGTAGCTACTTTTTTTTTCCCATACCCTAAATCAATTATTTCAAAAGGCCTTGTGTTGGACTTTGCTTTGGAATGTGTTTTTGCAGCTTAACAACTGTCATGTAAGCAATTTCAACGAGAGTAATGTCCTTTTAATGAAGAGTGCTACAAACTGTTTATGCGGCAATCTAAGTGTAACAACTCTCGTACGGCCTGTGCTAACAGAAGGTAAGGAGATCATATGGCACCCTTTAGGAGGATTGGATGACTTCCCCTCAAGGTCTCCCTGGTCTCCCTGGACCATCATGGCCCCTGTAACAGACTTTCAACCTGGAATGCCTCAAAACCAGGTCCCACCGAGATTTGAATTCGGATCACTGGATTCAGAGTCCAGAGTGCTAACCATTACACCATGGAACCAATGTAAAGCAACCTGAAATAGCAGTGAAACAATTTTTTGCGTGTTGCAGTTAAAGGCCAGATAAACGGATAAAGAGGGCATACAGAAAATACAGTTGCAAGGAAAAGCACAAGTGTGTCAGAAGTGGGATTCGAACCCACGCCTCCAGAGGAGACTGCGACCTGAACGCAGCTCCTGCATACAACTGTATGTTTACACTTGAGGGTTGGCTCATGGTGATTGAGACTCTTTATATCTGTTTCAATATTGGGCCAACAAACCTGAATGCTGAGGGGCTGTGAAAGCTACATGATCAAAGGACTTGTGAGAGATTGGCATCTTGGTCTGCTAGCCAACCATCAACTGGCAACTTTCCAGTACTTTTGTCCTGCAATGAAAAAAAAAAAAAAAACACTTGACATAATGATTCCACTGGTTCCATGGCTTAATGGTTAGCACTCTGGACTTTAAATCCAGTGATCTGACTTCAAGTCTTGGTGGAACCTAGTGATGAGGTACAGGGCAGTGTGGAGATTCACTGAAAGTGTTCTTGTTTCAGTGGTGATTGCCAGGTAGCTACTTTTTTTTTCCCATACCCTAAATCAATTATTTCAAAAGGCCTTGTGTTGGACTTTGCTTTGGAATGTGTTTTTGCAGCTTAACAACTGTCCTGTAAGCAATTTCAACGAGAGTAATGTCCTTTTAATGAAGAGTGCTACAAACTGTTTATGCGGCAATCTAAGTGTAACAACTCTCGTACGGCCTGTGCTAACAGAAGGTAAGGAGATCATATGGCACCCTTTAGGAGGATTGGATGACTTCCCCTCAAGGTCTCCCTGGACCATCATGGCCCCTGTAACAGACTTTCAACCTGGAATGCCTCAAAACCAGGTCCCACCGAGATTTGAATTCGGATCACTGGATTCAGAGTCCAGAGTGCTAACCATTACACCATGGAACCAATGTAAAGCAACCTGAAATAGCAGTGAAACAATTTTTTGCGTGTTGCAGTTAAAGGGCAGATAAACGGATAAAGAGGGCATACAGAAAATACAGTTGCAAGGAAAAGCACAAGTGTGTCGGAAGTGGGATTCGATCCCACGCCTCCAGAGGAGACTGCGACCTGAACGCAGCGCCTTAGACCGCTCGGCCATCCTGACTGCATCACCTATGCTTGTCCTAGCTTACGAGGTCAAATTTAGTATAGGAATCTATTCTAAGAAACAACTGTATGTTTACACTTGAGGGTTGGCTCATGGTGATTGAGACTCTTTATATCTGTTTCAATATTGGGCCAACAAACCTGAATGCTGAGGGGCTGTGAAAGCTACATGATCAAAGGACTTGTGAGAGATTGGCATCTTGGTCTGCTAGCCAACCATCAACTGGCAACTTTCCAGTACTTTTGTCCTGCAATGAAAAAAAAATAAAACACTTGACGTAATGATTCCACTGGTTCCGTGGCTTAATGGTTAGCACTCTGGACTTTGAATCCAGTGATCTGACTTCAAGTCTTGGTGGAACCTAGTGATGAGGTACAGGGCAGTGTGGAGATTCACTGAAAATGTTCTTGTTTCAGTGGTGATTGCCAGGTAGCTACTTTTTTTTTCCCATACCCTAAATCAATTATTTCAAAAGGCCTTGTGTTGGACTTTGCTTTGGAATGTGTTTTTGCAGCTTAACAACTGTCATGTAAGCAATTTCAACGAGAGTAATGTCCTTTTAATGAAGAGTGCTACAAACTGTTTATGCGGCAATCTAAGTGTAACAACTCTCGTACGGCCTGTGCTAACAGAAGGTAAGGAGATCATATGGCACCCTTTAGGAGGATTGGATGACTTCCCCTCAAGGTCTCCCTGGTCTCCCTGGACCATCATGGCCCCTGTAACAGACTTTCAACCTGGAATGCCTCAAAACCAGGTCCCACCGAGATTTGAATTCGGATCACTGGATTCAGAGTCCAGAGTGCTAACCATTACACCATGGAACCAATGTAAAGCAACCTGAAATAGCAGTGAAACAATTTTTTGCGTGTTGCAGTTAAAGGCCAGATAAACGGATAAAGAGGGCATACAGAAAATACAGTTGCAAGGAAAAGCACAAGTGTGTCAGAAGTGGGATTCGAACCCACGCCTCCAGAGGAGACTGCGACCTGAACGCAGCTCCTGCATACAACTGTATGTTTACACTTGAGGGTTGGCTCATGGTGATTGAGACTCTTTATATCTGTTTCAATATTGGGCCAACAAACCTGAATGCTGAGGGGCTGTGAAAGCTACATGATCAAAGGACTTGTGAGAGATTGGCATCTTGGTCTGCTAGCCAACCATCAACTGGCAACTTTCCGGTACTTTTGTCCTGCAATGAAAAAAAAATAAAACACTTGACGTAATGATTCCACTGGTTCCGTGGCTTAATGGTTAGCACTCTGGACTTTAAATCCAGTGATCTGACTTCAAGTCTTGGTGGAACCTAGTGATGAGGTACAGGGCAGTGTGGAGATTCACTGAAAGTGTTCTTGTTTCAGTGGTGATTGCCAGGTAGCTACTTTTTTTTTCCCATACCCTAAATCAATTATTTCAAAAGGCCTTGTGTTGGACTTTGCTTTGGAATGTGTTTTTGCAGCTTAACAACTGTCCTGTAAGCAATTTCAACGAGAGTAATGTCCTTTTAATGAAGAGTGCTACAAACTGTTTATGCGGCAATCTAAGTGTAACAACTCTCGTACGGCCTGTGCTAACAGAAGGTAAGGAGATCATATGGCACCCTTTAGGAGGATTGGATGACTTCCCCTCAAGGTCTCCCTGGACCATCATGGCCCCTGTAACAGACTTTCAACCTGGAATGCCTCAAAACCAGGTCCCACCGAGATTTGAATTCGGATCACTGGATTCAGAGTCCAGAGTGCTAACCATTAGACCATGGAACCAATGTAAAGCAACCTGAAATAGCAGTGAAACAATTTTTTGCGTGTTGCAGTTAAAGGCCAGATAAACGGATAAAGAGGGCATACAGAAAATACAGTTGCAAGGAAAAGCACAAGTGTGTCAGAAGTGGGATTCGAACCCACGCCTCCAGAAGAGACTGCGACCTGAACGCAGCGCCTTAGACCGCTCGGCCATCCTGACTGCATCACCTATGCTTGTCCTAGCTTACGAGGTCAAATTTAGTATAGGAATCTATTCTAAGAAACAACTGTATGTTTACACTTGAGGGTTGGCTCATGGTGATTGAGACTCTTTATATCTGTTTCAATATTGGGCCAACAAACCTGAATGCTGAGGGGCTGTGAAAGCTACATGATCAAAGGACTTGTGAGAGATTGGCATCTTGGTCTGCTAGCCAACCATCAACTGGCAACTTTCCAGTACTTTTGTCCTGCAATGAAAAAAAAAAAAAAAACACTTGACATAATGATTCCACTGGTTCCATGGTGTAAGGGCTAGCACTCTGGACTTTGAATCCAGTGATCTGAGTTCAAGTCTCGGTGGAACCTAGTGATGTGGTACAGGGCAGTGTGGAGATTCACTGAAAATGTTCTTGTTTCAGTGGTGATTGCCATGTAGCTACTTTTTTTTTCCCATACCTTAGATCAATTATTTCGAAAGGCCTTGTGTTGGACTTTGCTTTGGAATGTGTTTTTGCAGCTTAACAACTGTCCTGTAAGCAATTTCAACGAGAGTAATGTCCTTTTAATGAAGAGTGCTACAAACTGTTTATGCGGCAATCTAAGTGTAACAACTCTCGTACGGTACGGCCTGTGCTAACAGAAGGTAAGGAGATCATATGGCACCCTTTAGGAGGATTGGATGACTTCCCCTCAAGGTCTCCCTGGTCTCCCTGGACCATCATGGCCCCTGTAACAGACTTTCAACCTGGAATGCCTCAAAACCAGGTCCCACCGAGATTTGAACTCAGATCGCTGGATTCAGAGTCCAGAGTGCTAACCATTACACCATGGAACCAATGTAAAGCAACCTGAAATAGCAGTGAAACAATTTTTTGCGTGTTGCAGTTAAAGGGCAGATAACCGGATAAAGAGGGCATAAAGAAAATACAGTTGCAAGGAAAAGCACAAGTGTGTCAGAAGTGGGATTCGAACCCACGCCTCCAGAGGAGACTGCGACCTGAACGCAGCTCCTGCATACAACTGTATGTTTACACTTGAGGGTTGGCTCATGGTGATTGAGACTCTTTATATCTGTTTCAATATTGGGCCAACAAACCTGAATGCTGAGGGGCTGTGAAAGCTACATGATCAAAGGACTTGTGAGAGATTGGCATCTTGGTCTGCTAGCCAACCATCAACTGGCAACTTTCCGGTACTTTTGTCCTGCAATGAAAAAAAAATAAAACACTTGACGTAATGATTCCACTGGTTCCGTGGCTTAATGGTTAGCACTCTGGACTTTAAATCCAGTGATCTGACTTCAAGTCTTGGTGGAACCTAGTGATGAGGTACAGGGCAGTGTGGAGATTCACTGAAAGTGTTCTTGTTTCAGTGGTGATTGCCAGGTAGCTACTTTTTTTTTCCCATACCCTAAATCAATTATTTCAAAAGGCCTTGTGTTGGACTTTGCTTTGGAATGTGTTTTTGCAGCTTAACAACTGTCCTGTAAGCAATTTCAACGAGAGTAATGTCCTTTTAATGAAGAGTGCTACAAACTGTTTATGCGGCAATCTAAGTGTAACAACTCTCGTACGGCCTGTGCTAACAGAAGGTAAGGAGATCATATGGCACCCTTTAGGAGGATTGGATGACTTCCCCTCAAGGTCTCCCTGGACCATCATGGCCCCTGTAACAGACTTTCAACCTGGAATGCCTCAAAACCAGGTCCCACCGAGATTTGAATTCGGATCACTGGATTCAGAGTCCAGAGTGCTAACCATTACACCATGGAACCAATGTAAAGCAACCTGAAATAGCAGTGAAACAATTTTTTGCGTGTTGCAGTTAAAGGGCAGATAAACGGATAAAGAGGGCATACAGAAAATACAGTTGCAAGGAAAAGCACAAGTGTGTCAGAAGTGGGATTCGATCCCACGCCTCCAGAGGAGACTGCGACCTGAACGCAGCGCCTTAGACCGCTCGGCCATCCTGACTGCATCACCTATGCTTGTCCTAGCTTACGAGGTCAAATTTAGTATAGGAATCTATTCTAAGAAACAACTGTATGTTTACACTTGAGGGTTGGCTCATGGTGATTGAGACTCTTTATATCTGTTTCAATATTGGGCCAACAAACCTGAATGCTGAGGGGCTGTGAAAGCTACATGATCAAAGGACTTGTGAGAGATTGGCATCTTGGTCTGCTAGCCAACCATCAACTGGCAACTTTCCAGTACTTTTGTCCTGCAATGAAAAAAAAATAAAACACTTGACGTAATGATTCCACTGGTTCCGTGGCTTAATGGTTAGCACTCTGGACTTTGAATCCAGTGATCTGACTTCAAGTCTTGGTGGAACCTAGTGATGAGGTACAGGGCAGTGTGGAGATTCACTGAAAATGTTCTTGTTTCAGTGGTGATTGCCAGGTAGCTACTTTTTTTTTCCCATACCCTAAATCAATTATTTCAAAAGGCCTTGTGTTGGACTTTGCTTTGGAATGTGTTTTTGCAGCTTAACAACTGTCATGTAAGCAATTTCAACGAGAGTAATGTCCTTTTAATGAAGAGTGCTACAAACTGTTTATGCGGCAATCTAAGTGTAACAACTCTCGTACGGCCTGTGCTAACAGAAGGTAAGGAGATCATATGGCACCCTTTAGGAGGATTGGATGACTTCCCCTCAAGGTCTCCCTGGACCATCATGGCCCCTGTAACAGACTTTCAACCTGGAATGCCTCAAAACCAGGTCCCACCGAGATTTGAATTCGGATCACTGGATTCAGAGTCCAGAGTGCTAACCATTACACCATGGAACCAATGTAAAGCAACCTGAAATAGCAGTGAAACAATTTTTTGCGTGTTGCAGTTAAAGGGCAGATAAACGGATAAAGAGGGCATACAGAAAATACAGTTGCAAGGAAAAGCACAAGTGTGTCGGAAGTGGGATTCGATCCCACGCCTCCAGAGGAGACTGCGACCTGAACGCAGCGCCTTAGACCGCTCGGCCATCCTGACTGCATCACCTATGCTTGTCCTAGCTTACGAGGTCAAATTTAGTATAGGAATCTATTCTAAGAAACAACTGTATGTTTACACTTGAGGGTTGGCTCATGGTGATTGAGACTCTTTATATCTGTTTCAATATTGGGCCAACAAACCTGAATGCTGAGGGGCTGTGAAAGCTACATGATCAAAGGACTTGTGAGAGATTGGCATCTTGGTCTGCTAGCCAACCATCAACTGGCAACTTTCCAGTACTTTTGTCCTGCAATGAAAAAAAAATAAAACACTTGACGTAATGATTCCACTGGTTCCGTGGCTTAATGGTTAGCACTCTGGACTTTGAATCCAGTGATCTGACTTCAAGTCTTGGTGGAACCTAGTGATGAGGTACAGGGCAGTGTGGAGATTCACTGAAAATGTTCTTGTTTCAGTGGTGATTGCCAGGTAGCTACTTTTTTTTTCCCATACCCTAAATCAATTATTTCAAAAGGCCTTGTGTTGGACTTTGCTTTGGAATGTGTTTTTGCAGCTTAACAACTGTCATGTAAGCAATTTCAACGAGAGTAATGTCCTTTTAATGAAGAGTGCTACAAACTGTTTATGCGGCAATCTAAGTGTAACAACTCTCGTACGGCCTGTGCTAACAGAAGGTAAGGAGATCATATGGCACCCTTTAGGAGGATTGGATGACTTCCCCTCAAGGTCTCCCTGGTCTCCCTGGACCATCATGGCCCCTGTAACAGACTTTCAACCTGGAATGCCTCAAAACCAGGTCCCACCGAGATTTGAATTCGGATCACTGGATTCAGAGTCCAGAGTGCTAACCATTACACCATGGAACCAATGTAAAGCAACCTGAAATAGCAGTGAAACAATTTTTTGCGTGTTGCAGTTAAAGGCCAGATAAACGGATAAAGAGGGCATACAGAAAATACAGTTGCAAGGAAAAGCACAAGTGTGTCAGAAGTGGGATTCGAACCCACGCCTCCAGAGGAGACTGCGACCTGAACGCAGCTCCTGCATACAACTGTATGTTTACACTTGAGGGTTGGCTCATGGTGATTGAGACTCTTTATATCTGTTTCAATATTGGGCCAACAAACCTGAATGCTGAGGGGCTGTGAAAGCTACATGATCAAAGGACTTGTGAGAGATTGGCATCTTGGTCTGCTAGCCAACCATCAACTGGCAACTTTCCGGTACTTTTGTCCTGCAATGAAAAAAAAATAAAACACTTGACGTAATGATTCCACTGGTTCCGTGGCTTAATGGTTAGCACTCTGGACTTTAAATCCAGTGATCTGACTTCAAGTCTTGGTGGAACCTAGTGATGAGGTACAGGGCAGTGTGGAGATTCACTGAAAGTGTTCTTGTTTCAGTGGTGATTGCCAGGTAGCTACTTTTTTTTTCCCATACCCTAAATCAATTATTTCAAAAGGCCTTGTGTTGGACTTTGCTTTGGAATGTGTTTTTGCAGCTTAACAACTGTCCTGTAAGCAATTTCAACGAGAGTAATGTCCTTTTAATGAAGAGTGCTACAAACTGTTTATGCGGCAATCTAAGTGTAACAACTCTCGTACGGCCTGTGCTAACAGAAGGTAAGGAGATCATATGGCACCCTTTAGGAGGATTGGATGACTTCCCCTCAAGGTCTCCCTGGACCATCATGGCCCCTGTAACAGACTTTCAACCTGGAATGCCTCAAAACCAGGTCCCACCGAGATTTGAATTCGGATCACTGGATTCAGAGTCCAGAGTGCTAACCATTAGACCATGGAACCAATGTAAAGCAACCTGAAATAGCAGTGAAACAATTTTTTGCGTGTTGCAGTTAAAGGCCAGATAAACGGATAAAGAGGGCATACAGAAAATACAGTTGCAAGGAAAAGCACAAGTGTGTCAGAAGTGGGATTCGAACCCACGCCTCCAGAAGAGACTGCGACCTGAACGCAGCGCCTTAGACCGCTCGGCCATCCTGACTGCATCACCTATGCTTGTCCTAGCTTACGAGGTCAAATTTAGTATAGGAATCTATTCTAAGAAACAACTGTATGTTTACACTTGAGGGTTGGCTCATGGTGATTGAGACTCTTTATATCTGTTTCAATATTGGGCCAACAAACCTGAATGCTGAGGGGCTGTGAAAGCTACATGATCAAAGGACTTGTGAGAGATTGGCATCTTGGTCTGCTAGCCAACCATCAACTGGCAACTTTCCAGTACTTTTGTCCTGCAATGAAAAAAAAAAAAAAAACACTTGACATAATGATTCCACTGGTTCCATGGTGTAAGGGCTAGCACTCTGGACTTTGAATCCAGTGATCTGAGTTCAAGTCTCGGTGGAACCTAGTGATGTGGTACAGGGCAGTGTGGAGATTCACTGAAAATGTTCTTGTTTCAGTGGTGATTGCCATGTAGCTACTTTTTTTTTCCCATACCTTAGATCAATTATTTCGAAAGGCCTTGTGTTGGACTTTGCTTTGGAATGTGTTTTTGCAGCTTAACAACTGTCCTGTAAGCAATTTCAACGAGAGTAATGTCCTTTTAATGAAGAGTGCTACAAACTGTTTATGCGGCAATCTAAGTGTAACAACTCTCGTACGGTACGGCCTGTGCTAACAGAAGGTAAGGAGATCATATGGCACCCTTTAGGAGGATTGGATGACTTCCCCTCAAGGTCTCCCTGGTCTCCCTGGACCATCATGGCCCCTGTAACAGACTTTCAACCTGGAATGCCTCAAAACCAGGTCCCACCGAGATTTGAACTCAGATCGCTGGATTCAGAGTCCAGAGTGCTAACCATTACACCATGGAACCAATGTAAAGCAACCTGAAATAGCAGTGAAACAATTTTTTGCGTGTTGCAGTTAAAGGGCAGATAACCGGATAAAGAGGGCATAAAGAAAATACAGTTGCAAGGAAAAGCACAAGTGTGTCAGAAGTGGGATTCGAACCCACGCCTCCAGAGGAGACTGCGACCTGAACGCAGCTCCTGCATACAACTGTATGTTTACACTTGAGGGTTGGCTCATGGTGATTGAGACTCTTTATATCTGTTTCAATATTGGGCCAACAAACCTGAATGCTGAGGGGCTGTGAAAGCTACATGATCAAAGGACTTGTGAGAGATTGGCATCTTGGTCTGCTAGCCAACCATCAACTGGCAACTTTCCGGTACTTTTGTCCTGCAATGAAAAAAAAATAAAACACTTGACGTAATGATTCCACTGGTTCCGTGGCTTAATGGTTAGCACTCTGGACTTTAAATCCAGTGATCTGACTTCAAGTCTTGGTGGAACCTAGTGATGAGGTACAGGGCAGTGTGGAGATTCACTGAAAGTGTTCTTGTTTCAGTGGTGATTGCCAGGTAGCTACTTTTTTTTTCCCATACCCTAAATCAATTATTTCAAAAGGCCTTGTGTTGGACTTTGCTTTGGAATGTGTTTTTGCAGCTTAACAACTGTCCTGTAAGCAATTTCAACGAGAGTAATGTCCTTTTAATGAAGAGTGCTACAAACTGTTTATGCGGCAATCTAAGTGTAACAACTCTCGTACGGCCTGTGCTAACAGAAGGTAAGGAGATCATATGGCACCCTTTAGGAGGATTGGATGACTTCCCCTCAAGGTCTCCCTGGACCATCATGGCCCCTGTAACAGACTTTCAACCTGGAATGCCTCAAAACCAGGTCCCACCGAGATTTGAATTCGGATCACTGGATTCAGAGTCCAGAGTGCTAACCATTACACCATGGAACCAATGTAAAGCAACCTGAAATAGCAGTGAAACAATTTTTTGCGTGTTGCAGTTAAAGGGCAGATAAACGGATAAAGAGGGCATACAGAAAATACAGTTGCAAGGAAAAGCACAAGTGTGTCAGAAGTGGGATTCGATCCCACGCCTCCAGAGGAGACTGCGACCTGAACGCAGCGCCTTAGACCGCTCGGCCATCCTGACTGCATCACCTATGCTTGTCCTAGCTTACGAGGTCAAATTTAGTATAGGAATCTATTCTAAGAAACAACTGTATGTTTACACTTGAGGGTTGGCTCATGGTGATTGAGACTCTTTATATCTGTTTCAATATTGGGCCAACAAACCTGAATGCTGAGGGGCTGTGAAAGCTACATGATCAAAGGACTTGTGAGAGATTGGCATCTTGGTCTGCTAGCCAACCATCAACTGGCAACTTTCCAGTACTTTTGTCCTGCAATGAAAAAAAAATAAAACACTTGACGTAATGATTCCACTGGTTCCGTGGCTTAATGGTTAGCACTCTGGACTTTGAATCCAGTGATCTGACTTCAAGTCTTGGTGGAACCTAGTGATGAGGTACAGGGCAGTGTGGAGATTCACTGAAAATGTTCTTGTTTCAGTGGTGATTGCCAGGTAGCTACTTTTTTTTTCCCATACCCTAAATCAATTATTTCAAAAGGCCTTGTGTTGGACTTTGCTTTGGAATGTGTTTTTGCAGCTTAACAACTGTCATGTAAGCAATTTCAACGAGAGTAATGTCCTTTTAATGAAGAGTGCTACAAACTGTTTATGCGGCAATCTAAGTGTAACAACTCTCGTACGGCCTGTGCTAACAGAAGGTAAGGAGATCATATGGCACCCTTTAGGAGGATTGGATGACTTCCCCTCAAGGTCTCCCTGGTCTCCCTGGACCATCATGGCCCCTGTAACAGACTTTCAACCTGGAATGCCTCAAAACCAGGTCCCACCGAGATTTGAATTCGGATCACTGGATTCAGAGTCCAGAGTGCTAACCATTACACCATGGAACCAATGTAAAGCAACCTGAAATAGCAGTGAAACAATGCGTGTTGCAGTTAAAGGGCAGATAACCGGATAAAGAGGGCATAAAGAAAATACAGTTGCAAGGAAAAGCACAAGTGTGTCAGAAGTGGGATTCGAACCCACGCCTCCAGAGGAGACTGCGACCTGAGCGCAGCGCCTTAGACCGCTCGGCCATCCTGACTGCATCACCTATGCTTGTCCTAGCTTACGAGGTCAAATTTAGTATAGGAATCTATTCTAAGAAACAACTGTATGTTTACACTTGAGGGTTGGCTCATGGTGATTGAGACTCTTTATATCTGTTTTAATATTGGGCCAACAAACCTGAATGCTGAGGGGCTGTGAAAGCTACATGATCAAAGGACTTGTGAGAGATTGGCATCTTGGTCTGCTAGCCAACCATCAACTGGCAACTTTCCAGTACTTTTGTCCTGCAATGAAAAAAATAAATAAAACACTTGACGTAATGAATCCACTGGTTCCGTGGTGTAATGGTTAGCACTCTGGACTTTGAATCCAGTGATCTGACTTCAAGTCTTGGTGGAACCTAGTGATGAGGTACAGGGCAGTGTGGAGATTCACTGAAAATGTTCTTGTTTCAGTGGTGATTGCCATGTAGCTTCTTTTTTTTCCCCATACCCTAAATCAATTATTTCAAAAGGCCTTGTGTTGGACTTTGTTTTGGATTGTGTTTTTGCAGCTTAACTGTCCTGTAAGCAATTTCAACGAGAGTAATGTCCTTTTAATGAAGAGTGCTACAAACTGTTTATGCGGCAATCTAAGTGTAACAACTCTCGTACGGCCTGTGCTAACAGAAGGTAAGGAGATCATATGGCACCCTTTAGGAGGATTGGATGACTTCCCCTCAAGGTCTCCCTGGACCATCATGGCCCCTGTAACAGACTTTCAACCTGGAATGCCTCAAAACCAGGTCCCACCGAGATTTGAATTCGGATCGCTGGATTCAGAGTCCAGAGTGCTAACCATTACACCATGGAACCAATGTAAAGCAACCTGAAATAGCAGTGAAACAATTTTTTGCGTGTTGCAGTTAAAGGGCAGATAAACGGATAAAGAGGGCATACAGAAAATACAGTTGCAAGGAAAAGCACAAGTGTGTCAGAAGTGGGATTCGAACCCACGCCTCCAGAGGAGACTGCGACCTGAACGCAGCGCCTTAGACCGCTCGGCCATCCTGACTGCATCACCTATGCTTGTCCTAGCTTATGAGGTCAAATTTAGTATAGGAATCTATTCTAAGAAACAACTGTATGTTTACACTTGAGGGTTGGCTCATGGTGATTGAGACTCTTTATATCTGTTTCAATATTGGGCCAACAAACCTGAATGCTGAGGGGCTGTGAAAGCTACATGATCAAAGGACTTGTGAGAGATTGGCATCTTGGTCTGCTAGCCAACCATCAACTGGCAACTTTCCAGTACTTTTGTCCTGCAATGAAAAAAAAAGAAAAAAACACTTGACATAATGATTCCACTGGTTCCATGGTGTAATGGCTAGCACTCTGGACTTTGAATCCAGTGATCCGAGTTCAAGTCTCGGTGGAACCTAGTGATGTGGTATAGGGCAGTGTGGAGATTCACTGAAAATGTTCTTGTTTCAGTGGTGATTGCCATGTAGCTACTTTTTTTTCCCCATACCCTAGATCAATTATTTCGAAAGGCCTTGTGTTGGACTTTGCTTTGGAATGTGTTTTTGCAGCTTAACAACTGTCCTGTAAGCAATTTCAACGAGAGTAATGTCCTTTTAATGAAGAGTGCTACAAACTGTTTATGCGGCAATCTAAGTGTAACAACTCTCGTACGGCCTGTGCTAACAGAAGGTAAGGAGATCATATGGCACCCTTTAGGAGGATTGGATGACTTCCCCTCAAGGTCTCCCTGGACCATCATGGCCCCTGTAACAGACTTTCAACCTGGAATGCCTCAAAACCAGGTCCCACCGAGATTTGAATTCGGATCACTGGATTCAGAGTCCAGAGTGCTAACCATTACACCATGGAACCAATGTAAAGCAACCTGAAATAGCAGTGAAACAATTTTTTGCGTGTTGCAGTTAAAGGGCAGATAAACGGATAAAGAGGGCATACAGAAAATACAGTTGCAAGGAAAAGCACAAGTGTGTCAGAAGTGGGATTCGAACCCACGCCTCCAGAGGAGACTGCGACCTGAACGCAGCGCCTTAGACCGCTCGGCCATCCTGACTGCATCACCTATGCTTGTCCTAGCTTACGAGGTCAAATTTAGTATAGGAATCTATTCTAAGAAACAACTGTATGTTTACACTTGAGGGTTGGCTCATGGTGATTGAGACTCTTTATATCTGTTTCAATATTGGGCCAACAAACCTGAATGCTGAGGGGCTGTGAAAGCTACATGATCAAAGGACTTGTGAGAGATTGGCATCTTGGTCTGCTAGCCAACCATCAACTGGCAACTTTCCAGTACTTTTGTCCTGCAATGAAAAAAAAATAAAACACTTGACGTAATGATTCCACTGGTTCCGTGGCTTAATGGTTAGCACTCTGGACTTTAAATCCAGTGATCTGACTTCAAGTCTTGGTGGAACCTAGTGATGAGGTACAGGGCAGTGTGGAGATTCACTGAAAGTGTTCTTGTTTCAGTGGTGATTGCCAGGTAGCTACTTTTTTTTTCCCATACCCTAAATCAATTATTTCAAAAGGCCTTGTGTTGGACTTTGCTTTGGAATGTGTTTTTGCAGCTTAACAACTGTCCTGTAAGCAATTTCAACGAGAGTAATGTCCTTTTAATGAAGAGTGCTACAAACTGTTTATGCGGCAATCTAAGTGTAACAACTCTCGTACGGCCTGTGCTAACAGAAGGTAAGGAGATCATATGGCACCCTTTAGGAGGATTGGATGACTTCCCCTCAAGGTCTCCCTGGACCATCATGGCCCCTGTAACAGACTTTCAACCTGGAATGCCTCAAAACCAGGTCCCACCGAGATTTGAATTCGGATTGCTGGATTCAGAGTCCAGAGTGCTAACCATTACACCATGGAACCAATGTAAAGCAACCTGAAATAGCAGTGAAACAATTTTTTGCGTGTTGCAGTTAAAGGGCAGATAAACGGATAAAGAGGGCATACAGAAAATACAGTTGCAAGGAAAAGCACAAGTGTGTCAGAAGTGGGATCCGAACCCACGCCTCCAGAGGAGACTGCGACCTGAACGCAGCGCCTTAGACCGCTCGGCCATCCTGACTGCATCACCTATGCTTGTCCTAGCTTATGAGGTCAAATTTAGTATAGGAATCTATTCTAAGAAACAACTGTATGTTTACACTTGAGGGTTGGCTCATGGTGATTGAGACTCTTTATATCTGTTTCAATATTGGGCCAACAAACCTGAATGCTGAGGGGCTGTGAAAGCTACATGATCAAAGGACTTGTGAGAGATTGGCATCTTGGTCTGCTAGCCAACCATCAACTGGCAACTTTCCAGTACTTTTGTCCTGCAATGAAAAAAAAAAAAAAAACACTTGACATAATGATTCCACTGGTTCCATGGTGTAATGGCTAGCACTCTGGACTTTGAATCCAGTGATCCGAGTTCAAGTCTCGGTGGAACCTGGTGATGTGGTATAGGGCAGTGTGGAGATTCACTGAAAATGTTCTTGTTTCAGTGGTGATTGCCATGTAGCTACTTTTTTTTTCCCATACCCTAGATCAATTATTTCGAAAGGCCTTGTGTTGGACTTTGCTTTGGAATGTGTTTTTGCAGCTTAACAACTGTCCTGTAAGCAATTTCAACGAGAGTAATGTCCTTTTAATGAAGAGTGCTACAAACTGTTTATGCGGCAATCTAAGTGTAACAACTCTCGTACGGCCTGTGCTAACAGAAGGTAAGGAGATCATATGGCACCCTTTAGGAGGATTGGATGACTTCCCCTCAAGGTCTCCCTGGTCTCCCTGGACCATCATGGCCCCTGTAACAGACTTTCAACCTGGAATGCCTCAAAACCAGGTCCCACTGAGATTTGAACTCGGATCGCTGGATTCAGAGTCCAGAGTGCTAACCATTACACCATGGAACCAATGTAAAGCAACCTGAAATAGCAGTGAAACAATTTTTTGCGTGTTGCAGTTAAAGGGCAGATAACCGGATAAAGAGGGCATAAAGAAAATACAGTTGCAAGGAAAAGCACAAGTGTGTCAGAAGTGGGATTCGAACCCACGCCTCCAGAGGAGACTGCGACCTGAACGCAGCGCCTTAGACCGCTCGGCCATCCTGACTGCATCACCTATGCTTGTCCTAGCTTACGAGGTCAAATTTAGTATAGGAATCTATTCTAAGAAACAACTGTATGTTTACACTTGAGGGTTGGCTCATGGTGATTGAGACTCTTTATATCTGTTTTAATATTGGGCCAACAAACCTGAATGCTGAGGGGCTGTGAAAGCTACATGATCAAAGGACTTGTGAGAGATTGGCATCTTGGTCTGCTAGCCAACCATCAACTGGCAACTTTCCAGTACTTTTGTCCTGCAATGAAAAAAAAATAAATAAAACACTTGACGTAATGATTCCACTGGTTCCATGGTGTAATGGCTAGCACTCTGGACTTTGAATCCAGTGATCTGAGTTCAAGTCTCGGTGGAACCTAGTGATGTGGTATAGGGCAGTGTGGAGATTCACTGAAAATGTTCTTGTTTCAGTGGTGATTGCCATGTAGCTACTTTTTTTTTCCCATACCCTAGATCAATTATTTCGAAAGGCCTTGTGTTGGACTTTGCTTTGGAATGTGTTTTTGCAGCTTAACAACTGTCCTGTAAGCAATTTCAACGAGAGTAATGTCCTTTTAATGAAGAGTGCTACAAACTGTTTATGCGGCAATCTAAGTGTAACAACTCTCGTACGGCCTGTGCTAACAGAAGGTAAGGAGATCATATGGCACCCTTTAGGAGGATTGGATGACTTCCCCTCAAGGTCTCCCTGGACCATCATGGCCCCTGTAACAGACTTTCAACCTGGAATGCCTCAAAACCAGGTCCCACCGAGATTTGAATTCGGATCACTGGATTCAGAGTCCAGAGTGCTAACCATTACACCATGGAACCAATGTAAAGCAACCTGAAATAGCAGTGAAACAATTTTTTGCGTGTTGCAGTTAAAGGGCAGATAAACGGATAAAGAGGGCATACAGAAAATACAGTTGCAAGGAAAAGCACAAGTGTGTCAGAAGTGGGATTCGAACCCACGCCTCCAGAGGAGACTGCGACCTGAACGCAGCGCCTTAGACCGCTCGGCCATCCTGACTGCATCACCTATGCTTGTCCTAGCTTACGAGGTCAAATTTAGTATAGGAATCTATTCTAAGAAACAACTGTATGTTTACACTTGAGGGTTGGCTCATGGTGATTGAGACTCTTTATATCTGTTTCAATATTGGGCCAACAAACCTGAATGCTGAGGGGCTGTGAAAGCTACATGATCAAAGGACTTGTGAGAGATTGGCATCTTGGTCTGCTAGCCAACCATCAACTGGCAACTTTCCAGTACTTTTGTCCTGCAATGAAAAAAAAATAAAACACTTGACGTAATGATTCCACTGGTTCCGTGGCTTAATGGTTAGCACTCTGGACTTTAAATCCAGTGATCTGACTTCAAGTCTTGGTGGAACCTAGTGATGAGGTACAGGGCAGTGTGGAGATTCACTGAAAGTGTTCTTGTTTCAGTGGTGATTGCCAGGTAGCTACTTTTTTTTTCCCATACCCTAAATCAATTATTTCAAAAGGCCTTGTGTTGGACTTTGCTTTGGAATGTGTTTTTGCAGCTTAACAACTGTCCTGTAAGCAATTTCAACGAGAGTAATGTCCTTTTAATGAAGAGTGCTACAAACTGTTTATGCGGCAATCTAAGTGTAACAACTCTCGTACGGCCTGTGCTAACAGAAGGTAAGGAGATCATATGGCACCCTTTAGGAGGATTGGATGACTTCCCCTCAAGGTCTCCCTGGACCATCATGGCCCCTGTAACAGACTTTCAACCTGGAATGCCTCAAAACCAGGTCCCACCGAGATTTGAATTCGGATTGCTGGATTCAGAGTCCAGAGTGCTAACCATTACACCATGGAACCAATGTAAAGCAACCTGAAATAGCAGTGAAACAATTTTTTGCGTGTTGCAGTTAAAGGGCAGATAAACGGATAAAGAGGGCATACAGAAAATACAGTTGCAAGGAAAAGCACAAGTGTGTCAGAAGTGGGATCCGAACCCACGCCTCCAGAGGAGACTGCGACCTGAACGCAGCGCCTTAGACCGCTCGGCCATCCTGACTGCATCACCTATGCTTGTCCTAGCTTATGAGGTCAAATTTAGTATAGGAATCTATTCTAAGAAACAACTGTATGTTTACACTTGAGGGTTGGCTCATGGTGATTGAGACTCTTTATATCTGTTTCAATATTGGGCCAACAAACCTGAATGCTGAGGGGCTGTGAAAGCTACATGATCAAAGGACTTGTGAGAGATTGGCATCTTGGTCTGCTAGCCAACCATCAACTGGCAACTTTCCAGTACTTTTGTCCTGCAATGAAAAAAAAAAAAAAAACACTTGACATAATGATTCCACTGGTTCCATGGTGTAATGGCTAGCACTCTGGACTTTGAATCCAGTGATCCGAGTTCAAGTCTCGGTGGAACCTGGTGATGTGGTATAGGGCAGTGTGGAGATTCACTGAAAATGTTCTTGTTTCAGTGGTGATTGCCATGTAGCTACTTTTTTTTTCCCATACCCTAGATCAATTATTTCAAAAGGCCTTGTGTTGGACTTTGCTTTGGAATGTGTTTTTGCAGCTTAACAACTGTCCTGTAAGCAATTTCAACGAGAGTAATGTCCTTTTAATGAAGAGTGCTACAAACTGTTTATGCGGCAATCTAAGTGTAACAACTCTCGTACGGCCTGTGCTAACAGAAGGTAAGGAGATCATATGGCACCCTTTAGGAGGATTGGATGACTTCCCCTCAAGGTCTCCCTGGTCTCCCTGGACCATCATGGCCCCTGTAACAGACTTTCAACCTGGAATGCCTCAAAACCAGGTCCCACTGAGATTTGAACTCGGATCGCTGGATTCAGAGTCCAGAGTGCTAACCATTACACCATGGAACCAATGTAAAGCAACCTGAAATAGCAGTGAAACAATTTTTTGCGTGTTGCAGTTAAAGGGCAGATAACCGGATAAAGAGGGCATAAAGAAAATACAGTTGCAAGGAAAAGCACAAGTGTGTCAGAAGTGGGATTCGAACCCACGCCTCCAGAGGAGACTGCGACCTGAACGCAGCGCCTTAGACCGCTCGGCCATCCTGACTGCATCACCTATGCTTGTCCTAGCTTACGAGGTCAAATTTAGTATAGGAATCTATTCTAAGAAACAACTGTATGTTTACACTTGAGGGTTGGCTCATGGTGATTGAGACTCTTTATATCTGTTTTAATATTGGGCCAACAAACCTGAATGCTGAGGGGCTGTGAAAGCTACATGATCAAAGGACTTGTGAGAGATTGGCATCTTGGTCTGCTAGCCAACCATCAACTGGCAACTTTCCAGTACTTTTGTCCTGCAATGAAAAAAATAAATAAAACACTTGACGTAATGAATCCACTGGTTCCGTGGTGTAATGGTTAGCACTCTGGACTTTGAATCCAGTGATCTGACTTCAAGTCTTGGTGGAACCTAGTGATGAGGTACAGGGCAGTGTGGAGATTCACTGAAAATGTTCTTGTTTCAGTGGTGATTGCCATGTAGCTTCTTTTTTTTCCCCATACCCTAAATCAATTATTTCAAAAGGCCTTGTGTTGGACTTTGTTTTGGATTGTGTTTTTGCAGCTTAACTGTCCTGTAAGCAATTTCAACGAGAGTAATGTCCTTTTAATGAAGAGTGCTACAAACTGTTTATGCGGCAATCTAAGTGTAACAACTCTCGTACGGCCTGTGCTAACAGAAGGTAAGGAGATCATATGGCACCCTTTAGGAGGATTGGATGACTTCCCCTCAAGGTCTCCCTGGACCATCATGGCCCCTGTAACAGACTTTCAACCTGGAATGCCTCAAAACCAGGTCCCACCGAGATTTGAATTCGGATTGCTGGATTCAGAGTCCAGAGTGCTAACCATTACACCATGGAACCAATGTAAAGCAACCTGAAATAGCAGTGAAACAATTTTTTGCGTGTTGCAGTTAAAGGGCAGATAAACGGATAAAGAGGGCATACAGAAAATACAGTTGCAAGGAAAAGCACAAGTGTGTCAGAAGTGGGATTCGAACCCACGCCTCCAGAGGAGACTGCGACCTGAACGCAGCGCCTTAGACCGCTCGGCCATCCTGACTGCATCACCTATGCTTGTCCTAGCTTATGAGGTCAAATTTAGTATAGGAATCTATTCTAAGAAACAACTGTATGTTTACACTTGAGGGTTGGCTCATGGTGATTGAGACTCTTTATATCTGTTTCAATATTGGGCCAACAAACCTGAATGCTGAGGGGCTGTGAAAGCTACATGATCAAAGGACTTGTGAGAGATTGGCATCTTGGTCTGCTAGCCAACCATCAACTGGCAACTTTCCAGTACTTTTGTCCTGCAATGAAAATAAAAGAAAAAAACACTTGACATAATGATTCCACTGGTTCCATGGTGTAATGGCTAGCACTCTGGACTTTGAATCCAGTGATCTGAGTTCAAGTCTCGGTGGAACCTAGTGATGTGGTATAGGGCAGTGTGGAGATTCACTGAAAATGTTCTTGTTTCAGTGGTGATTGCCATGTAGCTACTTTTTTTTTCCCATACCCTAGATCAATTATTTCGAAAGGCCTTGTGTTGGACTTTGCTTTGGAATGTGTTTTTGCAGCTTAACAACTGTCCTGTAAGCAATTTCAACGAGAGTAATGTCCTTTTAATGAAGAGTGCTACAAACTGTTTATGCGGCAATCTAAGTGTAACAACTCTCGTACGGCCTGTGCTAACAGAAGGTAAGGAGATCATATGGCACCCTTTAGGAGGATTGGATGACTTCCCCTCAAGGTCTCCCTGGACCATCATGGCCCCTGTAACAGACTTTCAACCTGGAATGCCTCAAAACCAGGTCCCACCGAGATTTGAATTCGGATCACTGGATTCAGAGTCCAGAGTGCTAACCATTACACCATGGAACCAATGTAAAGCAACCTGAAATAGCAGTGAAACAATTTTTTGCGTGTTGCAGTTAAAGGGCAGATAAACGGATAAAGAGGGCATACAGAAAATACAGTTGCAAGGAAAAGCACAAGTGTGTCAGAAGTGGGATTCGAACCCACGCCTCCAGAGGAGACTGCGACCTGAACGCAGCGCCTTAGACCGCTCGGCCATCCTGACTGCATCACCTATGCTTGTCCTAGCTTACGAGGTCAAATTTAGTATAGGAATCTATTCTAAGAAACAACTGTATGTTTACACTTGAGGGTTGGCTCATGGTGATTGAGACTCTTTATATCTGTTTCAATATTGGGCCAACAAACCTGAATGCTGAGGGGCTGTGAAAGCTACATGATCAAAGGACTTGTGAGAGATTGGCATCTTGGTCTGCTAGCCAACCATCAACTGGCAACTTTCCAGTACTTTTGTCCTGCAATGAAAAAAAAATAAAACACTTGACGTAATGATTCCACTGGTTCCGTGGCTTAATGGTTAGCACTCTGGACTTTAAATCCAGTGATCTGACTTCAAGTCTTGGTGGAACCTAGTGATGAGGTACAGGGCAGTGTGGAGATTCACTGAAAGTGTTCTTGTTTCAGTGGTGATTGCCAGGTAGCTACTTTTTTTTTCCCATACCCTAAATCAATTATTTCAAAAGGCCTTGTGTTGGACTTTGCTTTGGAATGTGTTTTTGCAGCTTAACAACTGTCCTGTAAGCAATTTCAACGAGAGTAATGTCCTTTTAATGAAGAGTGCTACAAACTGTTTATGCGGCAATCTAAGTGTAACAACTCTCGTACGGCCTGTGCTAACAGAAGGTAAGGAGATCATATGGCACCCTTTAGGAGGATTGGATGACTTCCCCTCAAGGTCTCCCTGGACCATCATGGCCCCTGTAACAGACTTTCAACCTGGAATGCCTCAAAACCAGGTCCCACCGAGATTTGAATTCGGATTGCTGGATTCAGAGTCCAGAGTGCTAACCATTACACCATGGAACCAATGTAAAGCAACCTGAAATAGCAGTGAAACAATTTTTTGCGTGTTGCAGTTAAAGGGCAGATAAACGGATAAAGAGGGCATACAGAAAATACAGTTGCAAGGAAAAGCACAAGTGTGTCAGAAGTGGGATTCGAACCCACGCCTCCAGAGGAGACTGCGACCTGAACGCAGCGCCTTAGACTGCTCGGCCATCCTGACTGCATCACCTATGCTTGTCCTAGCTTATGAGGTCAAATTTAGTATAGGAATCTATTCTAAGAAACAACTGTATGTTTACACTTGAGGGTTGGCTCATGGTGATTGAGACTCTTTATATCTGTTTCAATATTGGGCCAACAAACCTGAATGCTGAGGGGCTGTGAAAGCTACATGATCAAAGGACTTGTGAGAGATTGGCATCTTGGTCTGCTAGCCAACCATCAACTGGCAACTTTCCAGTACTTTTGTCCTGCAATGAAAAAAAAAAAAAAAACACTTGACATAATGATTCCACTGGTTCCATGGTGTAATGGCTAGCACTCTGGACTTTGAATCCAGTGATCCGAGTTCAAGTCTCGGTGGAACCTGGTGATGTGGTTTAGGGCAGTGTGGAGATTCACTGAAAATGTTCTTGTTTCAGTGGTGATTGCCATGTAGCTACTTTTTTTTTCCCATACCCTAGATCAATTATTTCGAAAGGCCTTGTGTTGGACTTTGCTTTGGAATGTGTTTTTGCAGCTTAACAACTGTCCTGTAAGCAATTTCAACGAGAGTAATGTCCTTTTAATGAAGAGTGCTACAAACTGTTTATGCGGCAATCTAAGTGTAACAACTCTCGTACGGCCTGTGCTAACAGAAGGTAAGGAGATCATATGGCACCCTTTAGGAGGATTGGATGACTTCCCCTCAAGGTCTCCCTGGTCTCCCTGGACCATCATGGCCCCTGTAACAGACTTTCAACCTGGAATGCCTCAAAACCAGGTCCCACTGAGATTTGAACTCGGATCGCTGGATTCAGAGTCCAGAGTGCTAACCATTACACCATGGAACCAATGTAAAGCAACCTGAAATAGCAGTGAAACAATTTTTTGCGTGTTGCAGTTAAAGGGCAGATAACCGGATAAAGAGGGCATAAAGAAAATACAGTTGCAAGGAAAAGCACAAGTGTGTCAGAAGTGGGATTCGAACCCACGCCTCCAGAGGAGACTGCGACCTGAACGCAGCGCCTTAGACCGCTCGGCCATCCTGACTGCATCACCTATGCTTGTCCTAGCTTACGAGGTCAAATTTAGTATAGGAATCTATTCTAAGAAACAACTGTATGTTTACACTTGAGGGTTGGCTCATGGTGATTGAGACTCTTTATATCTGTTTTAATATTGGGCCAACAAACCTGAATGCTGAGGGGCTGTGAAAGCTACATGATCAAAGGACTTGTGAGAGATTGGCATCTTGGTCTGCTAGCCAACCATCAACTGGCAACTTTCCAGTACTTTTGTCCTGCAATGAAAAAAATAAATAAAACACTTGACGTAATGAATCCACTGGTTCCGTGGTGTAATGGTTAGCACTCTGGACTTTGAATCCAGTGATCTGACTTCAAGTCTTGGTGGAACCTAGTGATGAGGTACAGGGCAGTGTGGAGATTCACTGAAAATGTTCTTGTTTCAGTGGTGATTGCCATGTAGCTTCTTTTTTTTCCCCATACCCTAAATCAATTATTTCAAAAGGCCTTGTGTTGGACTTTGTTTTGGATTGTGTTTTTGCAGCTTAACTGTCCTGTAAGCAATTTCAACGAGAGTAATGTCCTTTTAATGAAGAGTGCTACAAACTGTTTATGCGGCAATCTAAGTGTAACAACTCTCGTACGGCCTGTGCTAACAGAAGGTAAGGAGATCATATGGCACCCTTTAGGAGGATTGGATGACTTCCCCTCAAGGTCTCCCTGGTCTCCCTGGACCATCATGGCCCCTGTAACAGACTTTCAACCTGGAATGCCTCAAAACCAGGTCCCACCGAGATTTGAACTTGGATCGCTGGATTCAGAGTCCAGAGTGCTAACCATTACACCATGGAACCAATGTAAAGCAACCTGAAATAGCAGTGAAACAATTTTTTGCGTGTTGCAGTTAAAGGGCAGATAACCGGATAAAGAGGGCATAAAGAAAATACAGTTGCAAGGAAAAGCACAAGTGTGTCAGAAGTGGAATTCGAACCCACGCCTCCAGAGGAGACTGCGACCTGAACGCAGCGCCTTAGACCGCTCGGCCATCCTGACTGCATCACCTATGCTTGTCCTAGCTTACGAGGTCAAATTTAGTATAGGAATCTATTCTAAGAAACAACTGTATGTTTACACTTGAGGGTTGGCTCATGGTGATTGAGACTCTTTATATCTGTTTCAATATTGGGCCAACAAACCTGAATGCTGAGGGGCTGTGAAAGCTACATGATCAAAGGACTTGTGAGAGATTGGCATCTTGGTCTGCTAGCCAACCATCAACTGGCAACTTTCCAGTACTTTTGTCCTGCAATGAAAAAAAAATAAAACACTTGACGTAATGATTCAACTGGTTCCGTGGCTTAATGGTTAGCACTCTGGACTTTAAATCCAGTGATCTGACTTCAAGTCTTGGTGGAACCTAGTGATGAGGTACAGGGCAGTGTGGAGATTCACTGAAAGTGTTCTTGTTTCAGTGGTGATTGCCAGGTAGCTACTTTTTTTTTCCCATACCCTAAATCAATTATTTCAAAAGGCCTTGTGTTGGACTTTGCTTTGGAATGTGTTTTTGCAGCTTAACAACTGTCCTGTAAGCAATTTCAACGAGAGTAATGTCCTTTTAATGAAGAGTGCTACAAACTGTTTATGCGGCAATCTAAGTGTAACAACTCTCGTACGGCCTGTGCTAACAGAAGGTAAGGAGATCATATGGCACCCTTTAGGAGGATTGGATGACTTCCCCTCAAGGTCTCCCTGGTCTCCCTGGACCATCATGGCCCCTGTAACAGACTTTCAACCTGGAATGCCTCAAAACCAGGTCCCACTGAGATTTGAATTCGGATCGCTGGATTCAGAGTCCAGAGTGCTAACCATTACACCATGGAACCAATGTAAAGCAACCTGAAATAGCAGTGAAACAATTTTTTGCGTGTTGCAGTTAAAGGGCAGATAAACGGATAAAGAGGGCATACAGAAAATACAGTTGCAAGGAAAAGCACAAGTGTGTCAGAAGTGGGATTCGAACCCACGCCTCCAGAGGAGACTGCGACCTGAACGCAGCGCCTTAGACCGCTCGGCCATCCTGACTGCATCACCTATGCTTGTCCTAGCTTACGAGGTCAAATTTAGTATAGGAATCTATTCTAAGAAACAACTGTATGTTTACACTTGAGGGTTGGCTCATGGTGATTGAGACTCTTTATATCTGTTTCAATATTGGGCCAACAAACCTGAATGCTGAGGGGCTGTGAAAGCTACATGATCAAAGGACTTGTGAGAGATTGGCATCTTGGTCTGCTAGCCAACCATCAACTGGCAACTTTCCAGTACTTTTGTCCTGAAATGAAAAAAAAATAAAACACTTGACGTAATGATTCCACTGGTTCCGTGGCTTAATGGTTAGCACTCTGGACTTTAAATCCAGTGATCTGACTTCAAGTCTTGGTGGAACCTAGTGATGAGGTACAGGGCAGTGTGGAGATTCACTGAAAATGTTCTTGTTTCAGTGGTGATTGCCAGGTAGCTACTTTTTTTTTCCCATACCCTAAATCAATTATTTCAAAAGGCCTTGTGTTGGACTTTGCTTTGGAATGTGTTTTTGCAGCTTAACAACTGTCCTGTAAGCAATTTCAACGAGAGTAATGTCCTTTTAATGAAGAGTGCTACAAACTGTTTATGCGGCAATCTAAGTGTAACAACTCTCGTACGGCCTGTGCTAACAGAAGGTAAGGAGATCATATGGCACCCTTTAGGAGGATTGGATGACTTCCCCTCAAGGTCTCCCTGGTCTCCCTGGACCATCATGGCCCCTGTAACAGACTTTCAACCTGGAATGCCTCAAAACCAGGTCCCACCGAGATTTGAACTCGGATCGCTGGATTCAGAGTCCAGAGTGCTAACCATTACACCATGGAACCAATGTAAAGCAACCTGAAATAGCAGTGAAACAATTTTTTGCGTGTTGCAGTTAAAGGGCAGATAACCGGATAAAGAGGGCATAAAGAAAATACAGTTGCAAGGAAAAGCACAAGTGTGTCAGAAGTGGAATTCGAACCCACGCCTCCAGAGGAGACTGCGACCTGAACGCAGCGCCTTAGACCGCTCGGCCATCCTGACTGCATCACCTATGCTTGTCCTAGCTTACGAGGTCAAATTTAGTATAGGAATCTATTCTAAGAAACAACTGTATGTTTACACTTGAGGGTTGGCTCATGGTGATTGAGACTCTTTATATCTGTTTCAATATTGGGCCAACAAACCTGAATGCTGAGGGGCTGTGAAAGCTACATGATCAAAGGACTTGTGAGAGATTGGCATCTTGGTCTGCTAGCCAACCATCAACTGGCAACTTTCCAGTACTTTTGTCCTGCAATGAAAAAAAAATAAAACACTTGACGTAATGATTCCACTGGTTCCGTGGCTTAATGGTTAGCACTCTGGACTTTGAATCCAGTGATCTGACTTCAAGTCTTGGTGGAACCTAGTGATGAGGTACAGGGCAGTGTGGAGATTCACTGAAAATGTTCTTGTTTCAGTGGTGATTGCCAGGTAGCTACTTTTTTTTTCCCATACCCTAAATCAATTATTTCAAAAGGCCTTGTGTTGGACTTTGCTTTGGAATGTGTTTTTGCAGCTTTGCAGTTTTTGCAGCTTAACAACTGGCCCCTGTAAGCAATTTCAACGAGAGTAATGTCCTTTTAATGAAGAGTGCTACAAACTGTTTATGCGGCAATCTAAGTGTAACAACTCTCGTACGGCCTGTGCTAACAGAAGGTAAGGAGATCATATGGCACCCTTTAGGAGGATTGGATGACTTCCCCTCAAGGTCTCCCTGGACCATCATGGCCCCTGTAACAGACTTTCAACCTGGAATGCCTCAAAACCAGGTCCCACCGAGATTTGAATTCGGATCGCTGGATTCAGAGTCCAGAGTGCTAACCATTACACCAT
Organism: Labrus bergylta; assembly: GCF_963930695.1. Lineage (NCBI taxonomy): Eukaryota > Metazoa > Chordata > Actinopteri > Labriformes > Labridae > Labrus > Labrus bergylta. The sequence goes on along the minus strand of NC_089217.1, from coordinate 14,598,565 downwards.
GGAACCAATGTAAAGCAACCTGAAATAGCAGTGAAACAATTTTTTGCGTGTTGCAGTTAAAGGGCAGATAAACGGATAAAGAGGGCATACAGAAAATACAGTTGCAAGGAAAAGCACAAGTGTGTCAGAAGTGGGATTTGAACCCACGCCTCCAGAGGAGACTGCGACCTGAACGCAGCGCCTTAGACCGCTCGGCCATCCTGACTGCATCACCTATGCTTGTCCTAGCTTACGAGGTCAAATTTAGTATAGGAATCTATTCTAAGAAACAACTGTATGTTTACACTTGAGGGTTGGCTCATGGTGATTGAGACTCTTTATATCTGTTTCAATATTGGGCCAACAAACCTGAATGCTGAGGGGCTGTGAAAGCTACATGATCAAAGGACTTGTGAGAGATTGGCATCTTGGTCTGCTAGCCAACCATCAACTGGCAACTTTCCAGTACTTTTGTCCTGCAATGAAAAAAAAAAAAAAACACTTGACATAATGATTCCACTGGTTCCATGGTGTAATGGCTAGCACTCTGGACTTTGAATCCAGTGATCCGAGTTCAAGTCTTGGTGGAACCTAGTGATGAGGTACAGGGCAGTGTGGAGATTCACTGAAAATGTTCTTGTTTCAGTGGTGATTGCCATGTAGCTACTTTTTTTTTCCCATACCCTAGATCAATTATTTCGAAAGGCCTTGTGTTGGACTTTGCTTTGGAATGTGTTTTTGCAGCTTAACAACTGTCCTGTAAGCAATTTCAACGAGAGTAATGTCCTTTTAATGAAGAGTGCTACAAACTGTTTATGCGGCAATCTAAGTGTAACAACTCTCGTACGGCCTGTGCTAACAGAAGGTAAGGAGATCATATGGCACCCTTTAGGAGGATTGGATGACTTCCCCTCAAGGTCTCCCTGGTCTCCCTGGACCATCATGGCCCCTGTAACAGACTTTCAACCTGGAATGCCTCAAAACCAGGTCCCACCGAGATTTGAACTCGGATTGCTGGATTCAGAGTCCAGAGTGCTAACCATTACACCATGGAACCAATGTAAAGCAACCTGAAATAGCAGTGAAACAATTTTTTGCGTGTTGCAGTTAAAGGGCAGATTACCGGATAAAGAGGGCATAAAGAAAATACAGTTGCAAGGAAAAGCACAAGTGTGTCAGAAGTGGAATTCGAACCCACGCCTCCAGAGGAGACTGCGACCTGAACGCAGCGCCTTAGACCGCTCGGCCATCCTGACTGCATCACCTATGCTTGTCCTAGCTTACGAGGTCAAATTTAGTATAGGAATCTATTCTAAGAAACAACTGTATGTTTACACTTGAGGGTTGGCTCATGGTGATTGAGACTCTTTATATCTGTTTCAATATTGGGCCAACAAACCTGAATGCTGAGGGGCTGTGAAAGCTACATGATCAAAGGACTTGTGAGAGATTGGCATCTTGGTCTGCTAGCCAACCATCAACTGGCAACTTTCCAGTACTTTTGTCCTGCAATGAAAAAAAAATAAAACACTTGACGTAATGATTCCACTGGTTCCGTGGCTTAATGGTTAGCACTCTGGACTTTGAATCCAGTGATCTGACTTCAAGTCTTGGTGGAACCTAGTGATGAGGTACAGGGCAGTGTGGAGATTCACTGAAAATGTTCTTGTTTCAGTGGTGATTGCCAGGTAGCTACTTTTTTTTTCCCATACCCTAAATCAATTATTTCAAAAGGCCTTGTGTTGGACTTTGCTTTGGAATGTGTTTTTGCAGCTTTGCAGTTTTTGCAGCTTAACAACTGGCCCCTGTAAGCAATTTCAACGAGAGTAATGTCCTTTTAATGAAGAGTGCTACAAACTGTTTATGCGGCAATCTAAGTGTAACAACTCTCGTACGGCCTGTGCTAACAGAAGGTAAGGAGATCATATGGCACCCTTTAGGAGGATTGGATGACTTCCCCTCAAGGTCTCCCTGGACCATCATGGCCCCTGTAACAGACTTTCAACCTGGAATGCCTCAAAACCAGGTCCCACCGAGATTTGAATTCGGATCGCTGGATTCAGAGTCCAGAGTGCTAACCATTACACCATGGAACCAATGTAAAGCAACCTGAAATAGCAGTGAAACAATTTTTTGCGTGTTGCAGTTAAAGGGCAGATAAACGGATAAAGAGGGCATACAGAAAATACAGTTGCAAGGAAAAGCACAAGTGTGTCAGAAGTGGGACTCGAACCCACGCCTCCAGAGGAGACTGCGACCTGAACGCAGCGCCTTAGACCGCTCGGCCATCCTGACTGCATCACCTATGCTTGTCCTAGCTTACGAGGTCAAATTTAGTATAGGAATCTATTCTAAGAAACAACTGTATGTTTACACTTGAGGGTTGGCTCATGGTGATTGAGACTCTTTATATCTGTTTCAATATTGGGCCAACAAACCTGAATGCTGAGGGGCTGTGAAAGCTACATGATCAAAGGACTTGTGAGAGATTGGCATCTTGGTCTGCTAGCCAACCATCAACTGGCAACTTTCCAGTACTTTTGTCCTGCAATGAAAAAAAAAAAAAAACACTTGACATAATGATTCCACTGGTTCCATGGTGTAATGGCTAGCACTCTGGACTTTGAATCCAGTGATCCGAGTTCAAGTCTTGGTGGAACCTAGTGATGAGGTACAGGGCAGTGTGGAGATTCACTGAAAATGTTCTTGTTTCAGTGGTGATTGCCATGTAGCTACTTTTTTTTTCCCATACCCTAGATCAATTATTTCAAAAGGCCTTGTGTTGGACTTTGCTTTGGAATGTGTTTTTGCAGCTTAACAACTGTCCTGTAAGCAATTTCAACGAGAGTAATGTCCTTTTAATGAAGAGTGCTACAAACTGTTTATGCGGCAATCTAAGTGTAACAACTCTCGTACGGCCTGTGCTAACAGAAGGTAAGGAGATCATATGGCACCCTTTAGGAGGATTGGATGACTTCCCCTCAAGGTCTCCCTGGTCTCCCTGGACCATCATGGCCCCTGTAACAGACTTTCAACCTGGAATGCCTCAAAACCGAGATTTGAACTCGGATCGCTGGATTCAGAGTCCAGAGTGCTAACCATTACACCATGGAACCAATGTAAAGCAACCTGAAATAGCAGTGAAACAATTTTTTGCGTGTTGCAGTTAAAGGGCAGATAACCGGATAAAGAGGGCATAAAGAAAATACAGTTGCAAGGAAAAGCACAAGTGTGTCAGAAGTGGAATTCGAACCCACGCCTCCAGAGGAGACTGCGACCTGAACGCAGCGCCTTAGACCGCTCGGCCATCCTGACTGCATCACCTATGCTTGTCCTAGCTTACGAGGTCAAATTTAGTATAGGAATCTATTCTAAGAAACAACTGTATGTTTACACTTGAGGGTTGGCTCATGGTGATTGAGACTCTTTATATCTGTTTCAATATTGGGCCAACAAACCTGAATGCTGAGGGGCTGTGAAAGCTACATGATCAAAGGACTTGTGAGAGATTGGCATCTTGGTCTGCTAGCCAACCATCAACTGGCAACTTTCCAGTACTTTTGTCCTGCAATGAAAAAAAAATAAAACACTTGACGTAATGATTCCACTGGTTCCGTGGCTTAATGGTTAGCACTCTGGACTTTGAATCCAGTGATCTGACTTCAAGTCTTGGTGGAACCTAGTGATGAGGTACAGGGCAGTGTGGAGATTCACTGAAAATGTTCTTGTTTCAGTGGTGATTGCCATGTAGCTACTTTTTTTTTCCCATACCCTAGATCAATTATTTCGAAAGGCCTTGTGTTGGACTTTGCTTTGGAATGTGTTTTTGCAGCTTAACAACTGTCCTGTAAGCAATTTCAACGAGAGTAATGTCCTTTTAATGAAGAGTGCTACAAACTGTTTATGCGGCAATCTAAGTGTAACAACTCTCGTACGGCCTGTGCTAACAGAAGGTAAGGAGATCATATGGCACCCTTTAGGAGGATTGGATGACTTCCCCTCAAGGTCTCCCTGGTCTCCCTGGACCATCATGGCCCCTGTAACAGACTTTCAACCTGGAATGCCTCAAAACCAGGTCCCACCGAGATTTGAACTCGGATTGCTGGATTCAGAGTCCAGAGTGCTAACCATTACACCATGGAACCAATGTAAAGCAACCTGAAATAGCAGTGAAACAATTTTTTGCGTGTTGCAGTTAAAGGGCAGATAACCGGATAAAGAGGGCATAAAGAAAATACAGTTGCAAGGAAAAGCACAAGTGTGTCAGAAGTGGAATTCGAACCCACGCCTCCAGAGGAGACTGCAACCTGAACGCAGCGCCTTAGACCGCTCGGCCATCCTGACTGCATCACCTATGCTTGTCCTAGCTTACGAGGTCAAATTTAGTATAGGAATCTATTCTAAGAAACAACTGTATGTTTACACTTGAGGGTTGGCTCATGGTGATTGAGACTCTTTATATCTGTTTCAATATTGGGCCAACAAACCTGAATGCTGAGGGGCTGTGAAAGCTACATGATCAAAGGACTTGTGAGAGATTGGCATCTTGGTCTGCTAGCCAACCATCAACTGGCAACTTTCCAGTACTTTTGTCCTGCAATGAAAAAAAAATAAAACACTTGACGTAATGATTCCACTGGTTCCGTGGCTTAATGGTTAGCACTCTGGACTTTGAATCCAGTGATCTGACTTCAAGTCTTGGTGGAACCTAGTGATGAGGTACAGGGCAGTGTGGAGATTCACTGAAAATGTTCTTGTTTCAGTGGTGATTGCCAGGTAGCTACTTTTTTTTTCCCATACCCTAAATCAATTATTTCAAAAGGCCTTGTGTTGGACTTTGCTTTGGAATGTGTTTTTGCAGCTTAACAACTGTCCTGTAAGCAATTTCAACAAGAGTAATGTCCTTTTAATGAAGAGTGCTACAAACTGTTTATGCGGCAATCTAAGTGTAACAACTCTCGTACGGCCTGTGCTAACAGAAGGTAAGGAGATCATATGGCACCCTTTAGGAGGATTGGATGACTTCCCCTCAAGGTCTCCCTGGACCATCATGGCCCCTGTAACAGACTTTCAACCTGGAATGCCTCAAAACCAGGTCCCACCGAGATTTGAATTCGGATCGCTGGATTCAGAGTCCAGAGTGCTAACCATTACACCATGGAACCAATGTAAAGCAACCTGAAATAGCAGTGAAACAATTTTTTGCGTGTTGCAGTTAAAGGGCAGATAAACGGATAAAGAGGGCATACAGAAAATACAGTTGCAAGGAAAAGCACAAGTGTGTCAGAAGTGGGATTCGAACCCACGCCTCCAGAGGAGACTGCGACCTGAACGCAGCGCCTTAGACCGCTCGGCCATCCTGACTGCATCACCTATGCTTGTCCTAGCTTACGAGGTCAAATTTAGTATAGGAATCTATTCTAAGAAACAACTGTATGTTTACACTTGAGGGTTGGCTCATGGTGATTGAGACTCTTTATATCTGTTTCAATATTGGGCCAACAAACCTGAATGCTGAGGGGCTGTGAAAGCTACATGATCAAAGGACTTGTGAGAGATTGGCATCTTGGTCTGCTAGCCAACCATCAACTGGCAACTTTCCAGTACTTTTGTCCTGCAATGAAAACAATAAATAAAACACTTGACGTAATGAATCCACTGGTTCCGTGGTGTAATGGTTAGCACTCTGGACTTTGAATCCAGTGATCTGACTTCAAGTCTTGGTGGAACCTAGTGATGAGGTACAGGGCAGTGTGGAGATTCACTGAAAATGTTCTTGTTTCAGTGGTGATTGCCAGGTAGCTACTTTTTTTTTCCCATACCCTAAATCAATTATTTCAAAAGGCCTTGTGTTGGACTTTGCTTTGGAATGTGTTTTTGCAGCTTAACAACTGTCCTGTAAGCAATTTCAACGAGAGTAATGTCCTTTTAATGAAGAGTGCTACAAACTGTTTATGCGGCAATCTAAGTGTAACAACTCTCGTACGGCCTGTGCTAACAGAAGGTAAGGAGATCATATGGCACCCTTTAGGAGGATTGGATGACTTCCCCTCAAGGTCTCCCTGGACCATCATGGCCCCTGTAACAGACTTTCAACCTGGAATGCCTCAAAACCAGGTCCCACCGAGATTTGAACTCGGATCGCTGGATTCAGAGTCCAGAGTGCTAACCATTACACCATGGAACCAATGTAAAGCAACCTGAAATAGCAGTGAAACAATTTTTTGCGTGTTGCAGTTAAAGGGCAGATAACCGGATAAAGAGGGCATAAAGAAAATACAGTTGCAAGGAAAAGCACAAGTGTGTCAGAAGTGGAATTCGAACCCACGCCTCCAGAGGAGACTGCGACCTGAACGCAGCGCCTTAGACCGCTCGGCCATCCTGACTGCATCACCTATGCTTGTCCTAGCTTACGAGGTCAAATTTAGTATAGGAATCTATTCTAAGAAACAACTGTATGTTTACACTTGAGGGTTGGCTCATGGTGATTGAGACTCTTTATATCTGTTTCAATATTGGGCCAACAAACCTGAATGCTGAGGGGCTGTGAAAGCTACATGATCAAAGGACTTGTGAGAGATTGGCATCTTGGTCTGCTAGCCAACCATCAACTGGCAACTTTCCAGTACTTTTGTCCTGCAATGAAAAAAAAATAAAACACTTGACGTAATGATTCCACTGGTTCCGTGGCTTAATGGTTAGCACTCTGGACTTTGAATCCAGTGATCTGACTTCAAGTCTTGGTGGAACCTAGTGATGAGGTACAGGGCAGTGTGGAGATTCACTGAAAATGTTCTTGTTTCAGTGGTGATTGCCATGTAGCTACTTTTTTTTTCCCATACCCTAGATCAATTATTTCGAAAGGCCTTGTGTTGGACTTTGCTTTGGAATGTGTTTTTGCAGCTTAACAACTGTCCTGTAAGCAATTTCAACGAGAGTAATGTCCTTTTAATGAAGAGTGCTACAAACTGTTTATGCGGCAATCTAAGTGTAACAACTCTCGTACGGCCTGTGCTAACAGAAGGTAAGGAGATCATATGGCACCCTTTAGGAGGATTGGATGACTTCCCCTCAAGGTCTCCCTGGTCTCCCTGGACCATCATGGCCCCTGTAACAGACTTTCAACCTGGAATGCCTCAAAACCAGGTCCCACCGAGATTTGAACTCGGATTGCTGGATTCAGAGTCCAGAGTGCTAACCATTACACCATGGAACCAATGTAAAGCAACCTGAAATAGCAGTGAAACAATTTTTTGCGTGTTGCAGTTAAAGGGCAGATAACCGGATAAAGAGGGCATAAAGAAAATACAGTTGCAAGGAAAAGCACAAGTGTGTCAGAAGTGGAATTCGAACCCACGCCTCCAGAGGAGACTGCAACCTGAACGCAGCGCCTTAGACCGCTCGGCCATCCTGACTGCATCACCTATGCTTGTCCTAGCTTACGAGGTCAAATTTAGTATAGGAATCTATTCTAAGAAACAACTGTATGTTTACACTTGAGGGTTGGCTCATGGTGATTGAGACTCTTTATATCTGTTTCAATATTGGGCCAACAAACCTGAATGCTGAGGGGCTGTGAAAGCTACATGATCAAAGGACTTGTGAGAGATTGGCATCTTGGTCTGCTAGCCAACCATCAACTGGCAACTTTCCAGTACTTTTGTCCTGCAATGAAAAAAAAATAAAACACTTGACGTAATGATTCCACTGGTTCCGTGGCTTAATGGTTAGCACTCTGGACTTTGAATCCAGTGATCTGACTTCAAGTCTTGGTGGAACCTAGTGATGAGGTACAGGGCAGTGTGGAGATTCACTGAAAATGTTCTTGTTTCAGTGGTGATTGCCAGGTAGCTACTTTTTTTTTCCCATACCCTAAATCAATTATTTCAAAAGGCCTTGTGTTGGACTTTGCTTTGGAATGTGTTTTTGCAGCTTAACAACTGTCCTGTAAGCAATTTCAACAAGAGTAATGTCCTTTTAATGAAGAGTGCTACAAACTGTTTATGCGGCAATCTAAGTGTAACAACTCTCGTACGGCCTGTGCTAACAGAAGGTAAGGAGATCATATGGCACCCTTTAGGAGGATTGGATGACTTCCCCTCAAGGTCTCCCTGGACCATCATGGCCCCTGTAACAGACTTTCAACCTGGAATGCCTCAAAACCAGGTCCCACCGAGATTTGAATTCGGATCGCTGGATTCAGAGTCCAGAGTGCTAACCATTACACCATGGAACCAATGTAAAGCAACCTGAAATAGCAGTGAAACAATTTTTTGCGTGTTGCAGTTAAAGGGCAGATAAACGGATAAAGAGGGCATACAGAAAATACAGTTGCAAGGAAAAGCACAAGTGTGTCAGAAGTGGGATTCGAACCCACGCCTCCAGAGGAGACTGCGACCTGAACGCAGCGCCTTAGACCGCTCGGCCATCCTGACTGCATCACCTATGCTTGTCCTAGCTTACGAGGTCAAATTTAGTATAGGAATCTATTCTAAGAAACAACTGTATGTTTACACTTGAGGGTTGGCTCATGGTGATTGAGACTCTTTATATCTGTTTCAATATTGGGCCAACAAACCTGAATGCTGAGGGGCTGTGAAAGCTACATGATCAAAGGACTTGTGAGAGATTGGCATCTTGGTCTGCTAGCCAACCATCAACTGGCAACTTTCCAGTACTTTTGTCCTGCAATGAAAACAATAAATAAAACACTTGACGTAATGAATCCACTGGTTCCGTGGTGTAATGGTTAGCACTCTGGACTTTGAATCCAGTGATCTGACTTCAAGTCTTGGTGGAACCTAGTGATGAGGTACAGGGCAGTGTGGAGATTCACTGAAAATGTTCTTGTTTCAGTGGTGATTGCCAGGTAGCTACTTTTTTTTTCCCATACCCTAAATCAATTATTTCAAAAGGCCTTGTGTTGGACTTTGCTTTGGAATGTGTTTTTGCAGCTTAACAACTGTCCTGTAAGCAATTTCAACGAGAGTAATGTCCTTTTAATGAAGAGTGCTACAAACTGTTTATGCGGCAATCTAAGTGTAACAACTCTCGTACGGCCTGTGCTAACAGAAGGTAAGGAGATCATATGGCACCCTTTAGGAGGATTGGATGACTTCCCCTCAAGGTCTCCCTGGACCATCATGGCCCCTGTAACAGACTTTCAACCTGGAATGCCTCAAAACCAGGTCCCACCGAGATTTGAACTCGGATCGCTGGATTCAGAGTCCAGAGTGCTAACCATTACACCATGGAACCAATGTAAAGCAACCTGAAATAGCAGTGAAACAATTTTTTGCGTGTTGCAGTTAAAGGGCAGATAACCGGATAAAGAGGGCATAAAGAAAATACAGTTGCAAGGAAAAGCACAAGTGTGTCAGAAGTGGAATTCGAACCCACGCCTCCAGAGGAGACTGCGACCTGAACGCAGCGCCTTAGACCGCTCGGCCATCCTGACTGCATCACCTATGCTTGTCCTAGCTTACGAGGTCAAATTTAGTATAGGAATCTATTCTAAGAAACAACTGTATGTTTACACTTGAGGGTTGGCTCATGGTGATTGAGACTCTTTATATCTGTTTTAATATTGGGCCAACAAACCTGAATGCTGAGGGGCTGTGAAAGCTACATGATCAAAGGACTTGTGAGAGATTGGCATCTTGGTCTGCTAGCCAACCATCAACTGGCAACTTTCCAGTACTTTTGTCCTGCAATGAAAAAAAAATAAAACACTTGACGTAATGATTCCACTGGTTCCGTGGCTTAATGGTTAGCACTCTGGACTTTGAATCCAGTGATCTGACTTCAAGTCTTGGTGGAACCTAGTGATGAGGTACAGGGCAGTGTGGAGATTCACTGAAAATGTTCTTGTTTCAGTGGTGATTGCCAGGTAGCTACTTTTTTTTTCCCATACCCTAAATCAATTATTTCAAAAGGCCTTGTGTTGGACTTTGCTTTGGAATGTGTTTTTGCAGCTTAACAACTGTCCTGTAAGCAATTTCAACGAGAGTAATGTCCTTTTAATGAAGAGTGCTACAAACTGTTTATGCGGCAATCTAAGTGTAACAACTCTCGTACGGCCTGTGCTAACAGAAGGTAAGGAGATCATATGGCACCCTTTAGGAGGATTGGATGACTTCCCCTCAAGGTCTCCCTGGACCATCATGGCCCCTGTAACAGACTTTCAACCTGGAATGCCTCAAAACCAGGTCCCACCGAGATTTGAATTTGGATCGCTGGATTCAGAGTCCAGAGTGCTAACCATTACACCATGGAACCAATGTAAAGCAACCTGAAATAGCAGTGAAACAATTTTTTGCGTGTTGCAGTTAAAGGGCAGATAAACGGATAAAGAGGGCATACAGAAAATACAGTTGCAAGGAAAAGCACAAGTGTGTCAGAAGTGGGATTCGAACCCACGCCTCCAGAGGAGACTGCGACCTGAACGCAGCGCCTTAGACCGCTCGGCCATCCTGACTGCATCACCTATGCTTGTCCTAGCTTACGAGGTCAAATTTAGTATAGGAATCTATTCTAAGAAACGACTGTATGTTTACACTTGAGGGTTGGCTCATGGTGATTGAGACTCTTTATATCTGTTTCAATATTGGGCCAACAAACCTGAATGCTGAGGGGCTGTGAAAGCTACATGATCAAAGGACTTGTGAGAGATTGGCATCTTGGTCTGCTAGCCAACCATCAACTGGCAACTTTCCAGTACTTTTGTCCTGCAATGAAAAAAAAAAAAAAACACTTGACATAATGATTCCACTGGTTCCATGGTGTAATGGCTAGCACTCTGGACTTTGAATCCAGTGATCCGAGTTCAAGTCTCGGTGGAACCTAGTGATGTGGTATAGGGCAGTGTGGAGATTCACTGAAAATGTTCTTGTTTCAGTGGTGATTGCCATGTAGCTACTTTTTTTTCCCCATACCCTAGATCAATTATTTCGAAAGGCCTTGTGTTGGACTTTGCTTTGGAATGTGTTTTTGCAGCTTAACAACTGTCCTGTAAGCAATTTCAACGAGAGTAATGTCCTTTTAATGAAGAGTGCTACAAACTGTTTATGCGGCAATCTAAGTGTAACAACTCTCGTACGGCCTGTGCTAACAGAAGGTAAGGAGATCATATGGCACCCTTTAGGAGGATTGGATGACTTCCCCTCAAGGTCTCCCTGGACCATCATGGCCCCTGTAACAGACTTTCAACCTGGAATGCCTCAAAACCAGGTCCCACCGAGATTTGAATTCGGATCGCTGGATTCAGAGTCCAGAGTGCTAACCATTACACCATGGAACCAATGTAAAGCAACCTGAAATAGCAGTGAAACAATTTTTTGCGTGTTGCAGTTAAAGGGCAGATAAACGGATAAAGAGGGCATACAGAAAATACAGTTGCAAGGAAAAGCACAAGTGTGTCAGAAGTGGGATTCGAACCCACGCCTCCAGAGGAGACTGCGACCTGAACGCAGCGCCTTAGACCGCTCGGCCATCCTGACTGCATCACCTATGCTTGTCCTAGCTTACGAGGTCAAATTTAGTATAGGAATCTATTCTAAGAAACAACTGTATGTTTACACTTGAGGGTTGGCTCATGGTGATTGAGACTCTTTATATCTGTTTCAATATTGGGCCAACAAACCTGAATGCTGAGGGGCTGTGAAAGCTACATGATCAAAGGACTTGTGAGAGATTGGCATCTTGGTCTGCTAGCCAACCATCAACTGGCAACTTTCCAGTACTTTTGTCCTGCAATGAAAACAATAAATAAAACACTTGACGTAATGAATCCACTGGTTCCGTGGTGTAATGGTTAGCACTCTGGACTTTGAATCCAGTGATCTGACTTCAAGTCTTGGTGGAACCTAGTGATGAGGTACAGGGCAGTGTGGAGATTCACTGAAAATGTTCTTGTTTCAGTGGTGATTGCCAGGTAGCTACTTTTTTTTTCCCATACCCTAAATCAATTATTTCAAAAGGCCTTGTGTTGGACTTTGCTTTGGAATGTGTTTTTGCAGCTTAACAACTGTCCTGTAAGCAATTTCAACGAGAGTAATGTCCTTTTAATGAAGAGTGCTACAAACTGTTTATGCGGCAATCTAAGTGTAACAACTCTCGTACGGCCTGTGCTAACAGAAGGTAAGGAGATCATATGGCACCCTTTAGGAGGATTGGATGACTTCCCCTCAAGGTCTCCCTGGACCATCATGGCCCCTGTAACAGACTTTCAACCTGGAATGCCTCAAAACCAGGTCCCACCGAGATTTGAATTTGGATCGCTGGATTCAGAGTCCAGAGTGCTAACCATTACACCATGGAACCAATGTAAAGCAACCTGAAATAGCAGTGAAACAATTTTTTGCGTGTTGCAGTTAAAGGGCAGATAAACGGATAAAGAGGGCATACAGAAAATACAGTTGCAAGGAAAAGCACAAGTGTGTCAGAAGTGGGATTCGAACCCACGCCTCCAGAGGAGACTGCGACCTGAACGCAGCGCCTTAGACCGCTCGGCCATCCTGACTGCATCACCTATGCTTGTCCTAGCTTACGAGGTCAAATTTAGTATAGGAATCTATTCTAAGAAACAACTGTATGTTTACACTTGAGGGTTGGCTCATGGTGATTGAGACTCTTTATATCTGTTTCAATATTGGGCCAACAAACCTGAATGCTGAGGGGCTGTGAAAGCTACATGATCAAAGGACTTGTGAGAGATTGGCATCTTGGTCTGCTAGCCAACCATCAACTGGCAACTTTCCAGTACTTTTGTCCTGCAATGAAAAAAAAAAAAAAACACTTGACATAATGATTCCACTGGTTCCATGGTGTAATGGCTAGCACTCTGGACTTTGAATCCAGTGATCCGAGTTCAAGTCTCGGTGGAACCTAGTGATGTGGTATAGGGCAGTGTGGAGATTCACTGAAAATGTTCTTGTTTCAGTGGTGATTGCCATGTAGCTACTTTTTTTTTCCCATACCCTAGATCAATTATTTCGAAAGGCCTTGTGTTGGACTTTGCTTTGGAATGTGTTTTTGCAGCTTAACAACTGTCCTGTAAGCAATTTCAACGAGAGTAATGTCCTTTTAATGAAGAGTGCTACAAACTGTTTATGCGGCAATCTAAGTGTAACAACTCTCGTACGGCCTGTGCTAACAGAAGGTAAGGAGATCATATGGCACCCTTTAGGAGGATTGGATGACTTCCCCTCAAGGTCTCCCTGGTCTCCCTGGACCATCATGGCCCCTGTAACAGACTTTCAACCTGGAATGCCTCAAAACCAGGTCCCACCGAGATTTGAACTCGGATCGCTGGATTCAGAGTCCAGAGTGCTAACCATTACACCATGGAACCAATGTAAAGCAACCTGAAATAGCAGTGAAACAATTTTTTGCGTGTTGCAGTTAAAGGGCAGATAACCGGATGAAGAGGGCATAAAGAAAATACAGTTGCAAGGAAAAGCACAAGTGTGTCAGAAGTGGAATTCGAACCCACGCCTCCAGAGGAGACTGCGACCTGAACGCAGCGCCTTAGACCGCTCGGCCATCCTGACTGCATCACCTATGCTTGTCCTAGCTTACGAGGTCAAATTTAGTATAGGAATCTATTCTAAGAAACAACTGTATGTTTACACTTGAGGGTTGGCTCATGGTGATTGAGACTCTTTATATCTGTTTCAATATTGGGCCAACAAACCTGAATGCTGAGGGGCTGTGAAAGCTACATGATCAAAGGACTTGTGAGAGATTGGCATCTTGGTCTGCTAGCCAACCATCAACTGGCAACTTTCCAGTACTTTTGTCCTGCAATGAAAAAAAAATAAAACACTTGACGTAATGATTCCACTGGTTCCGTGGCTTAATGGTTAGCACTCTGGACTTTGAATCCAGTGATCTGACTTCAAGTCTTGGTGGAACCTAGTGATGAGGTACAGGGCAGTGTGGAGATTCACTGAAAATGTTCTTGTTTCAGTGGTGATTGCCATGTAGCTACTTTTTTTTCCCCATACCCTAGATCAATTATTTCGAAAGGCCTTGTGTTGGACTTTGCTTTGGAATGTGTTTTTGCAGCTTAACAACTGTCCTGTAAGCAATTTCAACGAGAGTAATGTCCTTTTAATGAAGAGTGCTACAAACTGTTTATGCGGCAATCTAAGTGTAACAACTCTCGTACGGCCTGTGCTAACAGAAGGTAAGGAGATCATATGGCACCCTTTAGGAGGATTGGATGACTTCCCCTCAAGGTCTCCCTGGTCTCCGGGGACCATCATGGCCCCTGTAACAGACTTTCAACCTGGAATGCCTCAAAACCAGGTCCCACCGAGATTTGAACTCGGATTGCTGGATTCAGAGTCCAGAGTGCTAACCATTACACCATGGAACCAATGTAAAGCAACCTGAAATAGCAGTGAAACAATTTTTTGCGTGTTGCAGTTAAAGGGCAGATAACCGGATAAAGAGGGCATAAAGAAAATACAGTTGCAAGGAAAAGCACAAGTGTGTCAGAAGTGGGATTCGAACCCACGCCTCCAGAGGAGACTGCGACCTGAACGCAGCGCCTTAGACCGCTCGGCCATCCTGACTGCATCACCTATGCTTGTCCTAGCTTACGAGGTCAAATTTAGTATAGGAATCTATTCTAAGAAACAACTGTATGTTTACACTTGAGGGTTGGCTCATGGTGATTGAGACTCTTTATATCTGTTTTAATATTGGGCCAACAAACCTGAATGCTGAGGGGCTGTGAAAGCTACATGATCAAAGGACTTGTGAGAGATTGGCATCTTGGTCTGGTAGCCAACCATCAACTGGCAACTTTCCAGTACTTTTGTCCTGCAATGAAAACAATAAATAAAACACTTGACGTAATGAATCCACTGGTTCCGTGGTGTAATGGTTAGCACTCTGGACTTTGAATCCAGTGATCTGACTTCAAGTGTTGGTGGAACCTAGTGATGAGGTACAGGGCAGTGTGGAGATTCACTGAAAATGTTCTTGTTTCAGTGGTGATTGCCAGGTAGCTACTTTTTTTTTCCCATACCCTAAATCAATTATTTCAAAAGGCCTTGTGTTGGACTTTGCTTTGGAATGTGTTTTTGCAGCTTAACAACTGTCCTGTAAGCAATTTCAACGAGAGTAATGTCCTTTTAATGAAGAGTGCTACAAACTGTTTATGCGGCAATCTAAGTGTAACAACTCTCGTACGGCCTGTGCTAACAGAAGGTAAGGAGATCATATGGCACCCTTTAGGAGGATTGGATGACTTCCCCTCAAGGTCTCCCTGGTCTCCCTGGACCATCATGGCCCCTGTAACAGACTTTCAACCTGGAATGCCTCAAAACCAGGTCCCACCGAGATTTGAACTCGGATCGCTGGATTCAGAGTCCAGAGTGCTAACCATTACACCATGGAACCAATGTAAAGCAACCTGAAATAGCAGTGAAACAATTTTTTGCGTGTTGCAGTTAAAGGGCAGATAACCGGATAAAGAGGGCATAAAGAAAATACAGTTGCAAGGAAAAGCTTAAGTGTGTCAGAAGTGGGATTCGAACCCACGCCTCCAGAGGAGACTGCGACCTGAACGCAGCGCCTTAGACCGCTCGGCCATCCTGACTGCATCACCTATGCTTGTCCTAGCTTACGAGGTCAAATTTAGTATAGGAATCTATTCTAAGAAACAACTGTATGTTTACACTTGAGGGTTGGCTCATGGTGATTGAGACTCTTTATATCTGTTTTGAGATGAGATGAGATTCAACTTTATTGTCATTACACATATACAGGTATAGAGTAACGAAATGAGGTTTGGCATCTCACCAGAAGTGCAAATAAGCAGAAAGTGCAAGAGTCTGTGCTATGTACAGTAATTGAGTGCAAGAGTCTGTGCTATGTACAGTAATTCTGTGCTATGTACAGTGATTC
The DNA here is from genome assembly GCF_963930695.1 of Labrus bergylta. Classification (NCBI taxonomy): domain Eukaryota; kingdom Metazoa; phylum Chordata; class Actinopteri; order Labriformes; family Labridae; genus Labrus; species Labrus bergylta. The sequence continues at coordinate 14,582,668 of NC_089217.1, read as the reverse complement.
TGTGCTATGTACAGTAATTGCAAAATTTACAGATGTAGCCAAAAAAAAGTGAATTATGAGGTATATCTGGATGGCTGGCTTAATGGGATGCAATAAAAATAAATAAATGCTATAAATAAGTAATGCTACAAAATAAGTGTGTTCTTAGGATTATAATATACAGATTAAGATGCAGTGAGCATCTATACTAATAATATACAGATTAAGATGCAGTGAGCATGCTATACTAATAATGTACAGATTAAGATGCAATGAGCATGCTATACTAATAATGTACAGATTAAGATGCAGTGAGCATGCTATACTAATAATGTACAGATTAAGATGCAGTGAGCATGCTATACTAATAATATACAGAATAAGATGCGGTGAGCATGCTATACTAATAATTTACAGATTAAGATGCAGTGAGCATGTTATACAGTTTACAGATAATTTACAGAATATGAACGTACTATAATACAATAATACAGATGGATGAGAGATGTGTGTGTGTGACCAGGAGGAGAGGTGGGGGGATGATGGGTGTGAGGTGATATGGAGGGGAAAGGGGGGTCAGCAGGGTGCGGAGAGAGAGAGGGAGAGAGAGAGAGAGAGACAGAATACAGAGTTCGAATACAGGGAGAGAGAGAGACAGAATACAGAGTTCGGGGAGTGAGGTGATATGGAGGGGAAAGGGGGGTCAGCAGGGTGCGGAGAGAGAGAGGGAGAGAGAGAGAGAGACAGAGTTCAGAGTTCGGGGGGTAGAGTTCAGTAGAGAAACAGCTCTGGGGAAAAAGCTGTTCCTCAGTCTGCTGGTTCTGGTCCGGAGGCTTCTGAAGCGCCTGCCGGAGGGCAGGAGGGTAAACAGTCTGTGGGCAGGGTGGGAGGAGTCTTTAAGAATGCCGTGAGCTCGCCGCAGACAGCGTGTTCTTTGGACATCCTCAATGGCCGGAAGTGGACACCTTGTGATGCGCTGGGCGGTTTTTACCACCCGCTGTAGCGCCTTACGGTCTGCGACAGAGCAGTTTCCGTACCAGACTGAGACACTGCTGGTCAGGATGCTCTCGATCACACAGCGGTAGAAGTTCATCAGTACAGCTGAAGACAGGTGGTGTCTCTTCAGTGTCCTCAGGAAAAAGAGGCGTTGATGAGCCTTCTTAACCAGACTGGAGGTGTTAGTGGACCAGGAGAGGTCCTCTGTGATGTGGGTTCCCAGGAACTTGAAGCTGGAGACACGTTCAACAGCCATCCCGTTGATGTGAATGGGGTTGTGCGTGCTTCCTCTTTCTCTCCTGAAGTCCACGATGATCTCCTTCGTCTTGCTGGTGTTGAGGAGCAGGTTGTTGTCAGCACACCAGGCGGCCAGATGCTGTACCTCCTCCCTGTAGGCCGTGTCATCGTTGTTGCTGATGAGGCCAATCACCGCTGTATCGTCTGCAAACTTGATGATGGTGTTGGATCCATGTACAGGTCTGCAGTCGTGGGTGAAGAGGGAGTAGAGGAATGGACTCAGCACACAGCCCTGTGGTACGCCTGTGTTGAGTGTGATGGTGGTGGAGCAGGTGTGTCCTGACCTAACATACTGGGGTCTGTTGGTCAGAAAGTCCATTATCCAGTGACGGAGGGAGGTGTTGAAGCCCAGGTCTCCGAGTTTAGTGTTCAACTTGGAGGGGATGACAGAGTTGAATGCTGAGCTAAAATCAACAAACAGCATTCGTGCGTATGTGTTGTTATTGTCCAGATGAGTGAGCACAGAGTGCAGCGCAGTGGAGACTGCATCCTCTGTACTCCTATTGCTGCGGTAGGCAAACTGGAATGGGTCCAGTGTGGGTGGGAGGCAGTTTTTCAGGTGTGCTAGGACCAGTCGCTCAAAGCACTTCATTATGATGGGTGTGAGTGCCACAGGGCGGTAGTCGTTCAGGCCTGTCGGGCTGGAGTGTTTCGGCACTGGGACAATGGAGGTGGCTTTGAAGCATGCTGGCACAGCTGCTTGGGCGAGGGACAGGTTGAAGATGTCCGTGAAAACCTCAGTGAGCTGCTCCGCACATGCTCTAAGCACACGCCCGGGGGTGCCGTCTGGACCAGCAGCCTTTCGAGCGTTGATCCGGCTCAGTGCAGCGTGGACGTCTGTAGAGGTGAGTGAGAGGGGCTGGTTGTCTGCAGGAAGTCTGGTCGTGGTCTGTGTCTCTCTGTTGTCTCTATCGAAACGAGCATAAAAGTGATTTAGCTCGTTCAGGAAGGAGACATCTGTGGTTATCGGGGTGGAGTTTCTGGGTTTATAGTCACTGATGGCCTGGATGCCCTGCCACATGCGTCTGGGGTCGGAGTTGGAGAAGTGTTCCAATATTGGGCCAACAAACCTGAATGCTGAGGGGCTGTGAAAGCTACATGATCAAAGGACTTGTGAGAGATTGGCATCTTGGTCTGCTAGCCAACCATCAACTGGCAACTTTCCAGTACTTTTGTCCTGCAATGAAAAAAAAAAAAAAACACTTGACATAATGATTCCACTGGTTCCATGGTGTAATGGCTAGCACTCTGGACTTTGAATCCAGTGATCCGAGTTCAAGTCTTGGTGGAACCTAGTGATGTGGTATAGGGCAGTGTGGAGATTCACTGAAAATGTTCTTGTTTCAGTGGTGATTGCCATGTAGCTACTTTTTTTTCCCATACCCTAGATCAATTATTTCGAAAGGCCTTGTGTTGGACTTTGCTTTGGAATGTGTTTTTGCAGCTTAACAACTGTCCTGTAAGCAATTTCAACGAGAGTAATGTCCTTTTAATGAAGAGTGCTACAAACTGTTTATGCGGCAATCTAAGTGTAACAACTCTCGTACGGCCTGTGCTAACAGAAGGTAAGGAGATCATATGGCACCCTTTAGGAGGATTGGATGACTTCCCCTCAAGGTCTCCCTGGACCATCATGGCCCCTGTAACAGACTTTCAACCTGGAATGCCTCAAAACCAGGTCCCACCGAGATTTGAATTCGGATCGCTGGATTCAGAGTCCAGAGTGCTAGCCATTACACCATGGAACCAATGTAAAGCAACCTGAAATAGCAGTGAAACAATTTTTTGCGTGTTGCAGTTAAAGGGCAGATAAACGGATAAAGAGGGCATACAGAAAATACAGTTGCAAGGAAAAGCACAAGTGTGTCAGAAGTGGGATTCGAACCCACGCCTCCAGAGGAGACTGCGACCTGAACGCAGCGCCTTAGACCGCTCGGCCATCCTGACTGCATCACCTATGCTTGTCCTAGCTTACGAGGTCAAATTTAGTATAGGAATCTATTCTAAGAAACAACTGTATGTTTACACTTGAGGGTTGGCTCATGGTGATTGAGACTCTTTATATCTGTTTCAATATTGGGCCAACAAACCTGAATGCTGAGGGGCTGTGAAAGCTACATGATCAAAGGACTTGTGAGAGATTGGCATCTTGGTCTGCTAGCCAACCATCAACTGGCAACTTTCCAGTACTTTTGTCCTGCAATGAAAAAAAAAAAAAAACACTTGACATAATGATTCCACTGGTTCCATGGTGTAATGGCTAGCAATCTGGACTTTGAATCCAGTGATCCGAGTTCAAGTCTCGGTGGAACCTAGTGATGTGGTATAGGGCAGTGTGGAGATTCACTGAAAATGTTCTTGTTTCAGTGGTGATTGCCATGTAGCTACTTTTTTTTTCCCATACCCTAGATCAATTATTTCGAAAGGCCTTGTGTTGGACTTTGCTTTGGAATGTGTTTTTGCAGCTTAACAACTGTCCTGTAAGCAATTTCAACGAGAGTAATGTCCTTTTAATGAAGAGTGCTACAAACTGTTTATGTGGCAATCTAAGTGTAACAACTCTCGTACGGCCTGTGCTAACAGAAGGTAAGGAGATCATATGGCACCCTTTAGGAGGATTGGATGACTTCCCCTCAAGGTCTCCCTGGACCATCATGGCCCCTGTAACAGACTTTCAACCTGGAATGCCTCAAAACCAGGTCCCACCGAGATTTGAATTCGGATCGCTGGATTCAGAGTCCAGAGTGCTAACCATTACACCATGGAACCAATGTAAAGCAACCTGAAATAGCAGTGAAACAATTTTTTGCGTGTTGCAGTTAAAGGGCAGATAAACGGATAAAGAGGGCATACAGAAAATACAGTTGCAAGGAAAAGCACAAGTGTGTCAGAAGTGGGATTCGAACCCACGCCTCCAGAGGAGACTGCGACCTGAACGCAGCGCCTTAGACCGCTCGGCCATCCTGACTGCATCACCTATGCTTGTCCTAGCTTACGAGGTCAAATTTAGTATAGGAATCTATTCTAAGAAACAACTGTATGTTTACACTTGAGGGTTGGCTCATGGTGATTGAGACTCTTTATATCTGTTTCAATATTGGGCCAACAAACCTGAATGCTGAGGGGCTGTGAAAGCTACATGATCAAAGGACTTGTGAGAGATTGGCATCTTGGTCTGCTAGCCAACCATCAACTGGCAACTTTCCAGTACTTTTGTCCTGCAATGAAAAAAAAAAAAAAACACTTGACATAATGATTCCACTGGTTCCATGGTGTAATGGCTAGCAATCTGGACTTTGAATCCAGTGATCCGAGTTCAAGTCTCGGTGGAACCTAGTGATGTGGTATAGGGCAGTGTGGAGATTCACTGAAAATGTTCTTGTTTCAGTGGTGATTGCCATGTAGCTACTTTTTTTTTCCCATACCCTAGATCAATTATTTCGAAAGGCCTTGTGTTGGACTTTGCTTTGGAATGTGTTTTTGCAGCTTAACAACTGTCCTGTAAGCAATTTCAACGAGAGTAATGTCCTTTTAATGAAGAGTGCTACAAACTGTTTATGCGGCAATCTAAGTGTAACAACTCTCGTACGGCCTGTGCTAACAGAAGGTAAGGAGATCATATGGCACCCTTTAGGAGGATTGGATGACTTCCCCTCAAGGTCTCCCTGGACCATCATGGCCCCTGTAACAGACTTTCAACCTGGAATGCCTCAAAACCAGGTCCCACCGAGATTTGAATTCGGATCGCTGGATTCAGAGTCCAGAGTGCTAACCATTACACCATGGAACCAATGTAAAGCAACCTGAAATAGCAGTGAAACAATTTTTTGCGTGTTGCAGTTAAAGGGCAGATAAACGGATAAAGAGGGCATACAGAAAATACAGTTGCAAGGAAAAGCACAAGTGTGTCAGAAGTGGGATTCGAACCCACGCCTCCAGAGGAGACTGCGACCTGAACGCAGCGCCTTAGACCGCTCGGCCATCCTGACTGCATCACCTATGCTTGTCCTAGCTTACGAGGTCAAATTTAGTATAGGAATCTATTCTAAGAAACAACTGTATGTTTACACTTGAGGGTTGGCTCATGGTGATTGAGACTCTTTATATCTGTTTCAATATTGGGCCAACAAACCTGAATGCTGAGGGGCTGTGAAAGCTACATGATCAAAGGACTTGTGAGAGATTGGCATCTTGGTCTGCTAGCCAACCATCAACTGGCAACTTTCCAGTACTTTTGTCCTGCAATGAAAAAAAAAAAAAAACACTTGACATAATGATTCCACTGGTTCCATGGTGTAATGGCTAGCAATCTGGACTTTGAATCCAGTGATCCGAGTTCAAGTCTCGGTGGAACCTAGTGATGTGGTATAGGGCAGTGTGGAGATTCACTGAAAATGTTCTTGTTTCAGTGGTGATTGCCATGTAGCTACTTTTTTTTTCCCATACCCTAGATCAATTATTTCGAAAGGCCTTGTGTTGGACTTTGCTTTGGAATGTGTTTTTGCAGCTTAACAACTGTCCTGTAAGCAATTTCAACGAGAGTAATGTCCTTTTAATGAAGAGTGCTACAAACTGTTTATGCGGCAATCTAAGTGTAACAACTCTCGTACGGCCTGTGCTAACAGAAGGTAAGGAGATCATATGGCACCCTTTAGGAGGATTGGATGACTTCCCCTCAAGGTCTCCCTGGACCATCATGGCCCCTGTAACAGACTTTCAACCTGGAATGCCTCAAAACCAGGTCCCACCGAGATTTGAATTCGGATCGCTGGATTCAGAGTCCAGAGTGCTAACCATTACACCATGGAACCAATGTAAAGCAACCTGAAATAGCAGTGAAACAATTTTTTGCGTGTTGCAGTTAAAGGGCAGATAAACGGATAAAGAGGGCATACAGAAAATACAGTTGCAAGGAAAAGCACAAGTGTGTCAGAAGTGGGATTCGAACCCACGCCTCCAGAGGAGACTGCGACCTGAACGCAGCGCCTTAGACCGCTCGGCCATCCTGACTGCATCACCTATGCTTGTCCTAGCTTACGAGGTCAAATTTAGTATAGGAATCTATTCTAAGAAACAACTGTATGTTTACACTTGAGGGTTGGCTCATGGTGATTGAGACTCTTTATATCTGTTTCAATATTGGGCCAACAAACCTGAATGCTGAGGGGCTGTGAAAGCTACATGATCAAAGGACTTGTGAGAGATTGGCATCTTGGTCTGCTAGCCAACCATCAACTGGCAACTTTCCAGTACTTTTGTCCTGCAATGAAAAAAAAAAAAAAACACTTGACATAATGATTCCACTGGTTCCATGGTGTAATGGCTAGGACTCTGGACTTTGAATCCAGTGATCCGAGTTCAAGTCTCGGTGGAACCTAGTGATGTGGTATAGGGCAGTGTGGAGATTCACTGAAAATGTTCTTGTTTCAGTGGTGATTGCCATGTAGCTACTTTTTTTTTCCCATACCCTAGATCAATTATTTCGAAAGGCCTTGTGTTGGACTTTGCTTTGGAATGTGTTTTTGCAGCTTAACAACTGTCCTGTAAGCAATTTCAACGAGAGTAATGTCCTTTTAATGAAGAGTGCTACAAACTGTTTATGCGGCAATCTAAGTGTAACAACTCTCGTACGGCCTGTGCTAACAGAAGGTAAGGAGATCATATGGCACCCTTTAGGAGGATTGGATGACTTCCCCTCAAGGTCTCCCTGGACCATCATGGCCCCTGTAACAGACTTTCAACCTGGAATGCCTCAAAACCAGGTCCCACCGAGATTTGAATTCGGATCGCTGGATTCAGAGTCCAGAGTGCTAACCATTACACCATGGAACCAATGTAAAGCAACCTGAAATAGCAGTGAAACAATTTTTTGCATGTTGCAGTTAAAGGGCAGATAAACGGATAAAGAGGGCATACAGAAAATACAGTTGCAAGGAAAAGCACAAGTGTGTCAGAAGTGGGATTCGAACCCACGCCTCCAGAGGAGACTGCGACCTGAACGCAGTGCCTTAGACCGCTCGGCCATCCTGACTGCATCACCTATGCTTGTCCTAGCTTACGAGGTCAAATTTAGTATAGGAATCTATTCTAAGAAACAACTGTATGTTTACACTTGAGGGTTGGCTCATGGTGATTGAGACTCTTTATATCTGTTTCAATATTGGGCCAACAAACCTGAATGCTGAGGGGCTGTGAAAGCTACATGATCAAAGGACTTGTGAGAGATTGGCATCTTGGTCTGCTAGCCAACCATCAACTGGCAACTTTCCAGTACTTTTGTCCTGCAATGAAAAAAAAAAAAAAACACTTGACATAATGATTCCACTGGTTCCATGGTGTAATGGCTAGCACTCTGGACTTTGAATCCAGTGATCCGAGTTCAAGTCTTGGTGGAACCTAGTGATGAGGTACAGGGCAGTGTGGAGATTCACTGAAAATGTTCTTGTTTCAGTGGTGATTGCCATGTAGCTACTTTTTTTTTCCCATACCCTAGATCAATTATTTCAAAAGGCCTTGTGTTGGACTTTGCTTTGGAATGTGTTTTTGCAGCTTAACAACTGTCCTGTAAGCAATTTCAACGAGAGTAATGTCCTTTTAATGAAGAGTGCTACAAACTGTTTATGCGGCAATCTAAGTGTAACAACTCTCGTACGGCCTGTGCTAACAGAAGGTAAGGAGATCATATGGCACCCTTTAGGAGGATTGGATGACTTCCCCTCAAGGTCTCCCTGGTCTCCGTGGACCATCATGGCCCCTGTAACAGACTTTCAACCTGGAATGCCTCAAAACCAGGTCCCACCGAGATTTGAACTCGGATCGCTGGATTCAGAGTCCAGAGTGCTAACCATTACACCATGGAACCAATGTAAAGCAACCTGAAATAGCAGTGAAACAATTTTTTGCGTGTTGCAGTTAAAGGGCAGATAACCGGATAAAGAGGGCATAAAGAAAATACAGTTGCAAGGAAAAGCACAAGTGTGTCAGAAGTGGAATTCGAACCCACGCCTCCAGAGGAGACTGCGACCTGAACGCAGCGCCTTAGACCGCTCGGCCATCCTGACTGCATCACCTATGCTTGTCCTAGCTTACGAGGTCAAATTTAGTATAGGAATCTATTCTAAGAAACAACTGTATGTTTACACTTGAGGGTTGGCTCATGGTGATTGAGACTCTTTATATCTGTTTCAATATTGGGCCAACAAACCTGAATGCTGAGGGGCTGTGAAAGCTACATGATCAAAGGACTTGTGAGAGATTGGCATCTTGGTCTGCTAGCCAACCATCAACTGGCAACTTTCCAGTACTTTTGTCCTGCAATGAAAAAATAAAATAAAACACTTGACGTAATGATTCCACTGGTTCCGTGGCTTAATGGCTAGCACTCTGGACTTTGAATCCAGTGATCCGAGTTCAAGTCTCGGTGGAACCTAGTGATTTGGTATAGAGCAGTGTGGAGATTCACTGAAAATGTTCTTGTTTCAGTGGTGATTGCCATGTAGCTTCTTTTTTTTTCCCATACCCTAAATCAATTATTTCGAAAGGCCTTGTGTTGGACTTTGCTTTGGAATGTGTTTTTGCAGCTTAACAACTGTCCTGTAAGCAATTTCAACGAGAGTAATGTCCTTTTAATGAAGAGTGCTACAAACTGTTTATGCGGCAATCTAAGTGTAACAACTCTCGTACGGCCTGTGCTAACAGAAGGTAAGGAGATCATATGGCACCCTTTAGGAGGATTGGATGACTTCCCCTCAAGGTCTCCCTGGTCTCCCTGGACCATCATGGCCCCTGTAACAGACTTTCAACCTGGAATGCCTCAAAACCAGGTCCCACCGAGATTTGAACTCGGATCGCTGGATTCAGAGTCCAGAGTGCTAACCATTACACCATGGAACCAATGTAAAGCAACCTGAAATAGCAGTGAAACAATTTTTTGCGTGTTGCAGTTAAAGGGCAGATAACCGGATAAAGAGGGCATAAAGAAAATACAGTTGCAAGGAAAAGCACAAGTGTGTCAGAAGTGGAATTCGAACCCACGCCTCCAGAGGAGACTGCGACCTGAACGCAGCGCCTTAGACCGCTCGGCCATCCTGACTGCATCACCTATGCTTGTCCTAGCTTACGAGGTCAAATTTAGTATAGGAATCTATTCTAAGAAACAACTGTATGTTTACACTTGAGGGTTGGCTCATGGTGATTGAGACTCTTTATATCTGTTTCAATATTGGGCCAACAAACCTGAATGCTGAGGGGCTGTGAAAGCTACATGATCAAAGGACTTGTGAGAGATTGGCATCTTGGTCTGCTAGCCAACCATCAACTGGCAACTTTCCAGTACTTTTGTCCTGCAATGAAAAAATAAAATAAAACACTTGACGTAATGATTCCACTGGTTCCATGGTGTAATGGCTAGCACTCTGGACTTTGAATCCAGTGATCCGAGTTCAAGTCTCGGTGGAACCTAGTGATGTGGTATAGAGCAGTGTGGAGATTCACTGAAAATGTTCTTGTTTCAGTGGTGATTGCCATGTAGCTTCTTTTTTTTTCCCATACCCTAAATCAATTATTTCGAAAGGCCTTGTGTTGGACTTTGCTTTGGAATGTGTTTTTGCAGCTTAACAACTGTCCTGTAAGCAATTTCAACGAGAGTAATGTCCTTTTAATGAAGAGTGCTACAAACTGTTTATGCGGCAATCTAAGTGTAACAACTCTCGTACGGCCTGTGCTAACAGAAGGTAAGGAGATCATATGGCACCCTTTAGGAGGATTGGATGACTTCCCCTCAAGGTCTCCCTGGTCTCCCTGGACCATCATGACCCCTGTAACAGACTTTCAACCTGGAATGCCTCAAAACCAGGTCCCACCGAGATTTGAACTCGGATCGCTGGATTCAGAGTCCAGAGTGCTAACCATTACACCATGGAACCAATGTAAAGCAACCTGAAATAGCAGTGAAACAATTTTTTGCGTGTTGCAGTTAAAGGGCAGATAACCGGATTAAGAGGGCATAAAGAAAATACAGTTGCAAGGAAAAGCTTAAGTGTGTCAGAAGTGGGATTCGAACCCACGCCTCCAGAGGAGACTGCGACCTGAACGCAGCGCCTTAGACCGCTCGGCCATCCTGACTGCATCACCTATGCTTGTCCTAGCTTACGAGGTCAAATTTAGTATAGGAATCTATTCTAAGAAACAACTGTATGTTTACACTTGAGGGTTGGCTCATGGTGATTGAGACTCTTTATATCTGTTTTAATATTGGGCCAACAAACCTGAATGCTGAGGGGCTGTGAAAGCTACATGATCAAAGGACTTGTGAGAGATTGGCATCTTGGTCTGCTAGCCAACCATCAACTGGCAACTTTCCAGTACTTTTGTCCTGCAATGAAAAAAAAATAAAACACTTGACGTAATGATTCCACTGGTTCCGTGGCTTAATGGTTAGCACTCTGGACTTTGAATCCAGTGATCTGACTTCAAGTCTTGGTGGAACCTAGTGATGAGGTACAGGGCAGTGTGGAGATTCACTGAAAATGTTCTTGTTTCAGTGGTGATTGCCAGGTAGCTACTTTTTTTTTCCCATACCCTAAATCAATTATTTCAAAAGGCCTTGTGTTGGACTTTGCTTTGGAATGTGTTTTTGCAGCTTAACAACTGTCCTGTAAGCAATTTCAACGAGAGTAATGTCCTTTTAATGAAGAGTGCTACAAACTGTTTATGCGGCAATCTAAGTGTAACAACTCTCGTACGGCCTGTGCTAACAGAAGGTAAGGAGATCATATGGCACCCTTTAGGAGGATTGGATGACTTCCCCTCAAGGTCTCCCTGGACCATCATGGCCCCTGTAACAGACTTTCAACCTGGAATGCCTCAAAACCAGGTCCCACCGAGATTTGAATTCGGATCGCTGGATTCAGAGTCCAGAGTGCTAACCATTACACCATGGAACCAATGTAAAGCAACCTGAAATAGCAGTGAAACAATTTTTTGCGTGTTGCAGTTAAAGGGCAGATAAACGGATAAAGAGGGCATACAGAAAATACAGTTGCAAGGAAAAGCACAAGTGTGTCAGAAGTGGGATTCGAACCCACGCCTCCAGAGGAGACTGCGACCTGAACGCAGCGCCTTAGACCGCTCGGCCATCCTGACTGCATCACCTATGCTTGTCCTAGCTTACGAGGTCAAATTTAGTATAGGAATCTATTCTAAGAAACAACTGTATGTTTACACTTGAGGGTTGGCTCATGGTGATTGAGACTCTTTATATCTGTTTCAATATTGGGCCAACAAACCTGAATGCTGAGGGGCTGTGAAAGCTACATGATCAAAGGACTTGTGAGAGATTGGCATCTTGGTCTGCTAGCCAACCATCAACTGGCAACTTTCCAGTACTTTTGTCCTGCAATGAAAAAAAAAAAAAAACACTTGACATAATGATTCCACTGGTTCCATGGTGTAATGGCTAGGACTCTGGACTTTGAATCCAGTGATCCGAGTTCAAGTCTCGGTGGAACCTAGTGATGTGGTATAGGGCAGTGTGGAGATTCACTGAAAATGTTCTTGTTTCAGTGGTGATTGCCATGTAGCTACTTTTTTTTCCCCATACCCTAGATCAATTATTTCGAAAGGCCTTGTGTTGGACTTTGCTTTGGAATGTGTTTTTGCAGCTTAACAACTGTCCTGTAAGCAATTTCAACGAGAGTAATGTCCTTTTAATGAAGAGTGCTACAAACTGTTTATGCGGCAATCTAAGTGTAACAACTCTCGTACGGCCTGTGCTAACAGAAGGTAAGGAGATCATATGGCACCCTTTAGGAGGATTGGATGACTTCCCCTCAAGGTCTCCCTGGTCTCCCTGGACCATCATGGCCCCTGTAACAGACTTTCAACCTGGAATGCCTCAAAACCAGGTGCCACCGAGATTTGAACTCGGATCGCTGGATTCAGAGTCCAGAGTGCTAACCATTACACCATGGAACCAATGTAAAGCAACCTGAAATAGCAGTGAAACAATTTTTTGCGTGTTGCAGTTAAAGGGCAGATAACCGGATAAAGAGGGCATAAAGAAAATACAGTTGCAAGGAAAAGCACAAGTGTGTCAGAAGTGGAATTCGAACCCACGCCTCCAGAGGAGACTGCGACCTGAACGCAGCGCCTTAGACCGCTCGGCCATCCTGACTGCATCACCTATGCTTGTCCTAGCTTACGAGGTCAAATTTAGTATAGGAATCTATTCTAAGAAACAACTGTATGTTTACACTTGAGGGTTGGCTCATGGTGATTGAGACTCTTTATATCTGTTTCAATATTGGGCCAACAAACCTGAATGCTGAGGGGCTGTGAAAGCTACATGATCAAAGGACTTGTGAGAGATTGGCATCTTGGTCTGCTAGCCAACCATCAACTGGCAACTTTCCAGTACTTTTGTCCTGCAATGAAAAAATAAAATAAAACACTTGACGTAATGATTCCACTGGTTCCATGGTGTAATGGCTAGCACTCTGGACTTTGAATCCAGTGATCTGACTTCAAGTCTTGGTGGAACCTAGTGATGAGGTACAGGGCAGTGTGGAGATTCACTGAAAATGTTCTTGTTTCAGTGGTGATTGCCAGGTAGCTACTTTTTTTTTCCCATACCCTAAATCAATTATTTCAAAAGGCCTTGTGTTGGACTTTGCTTTGGAATGTGTTTTTGCAGCTTAACAACTGTCCTGTAAGCAATTTCAACGAGAGTAATGTCCTTTTAATGAAGAGTGCTACAAACTGTTTATGCGGCAATCTAAGTGTAACAACTCTCGTACGGCCTGTGCTAACAGAAGGTAAGGAGATCATATGGCACCCTTTAGGAGGATTGGATGACTTCCCCTCAAGGTCTCCCTGGACCATCATGGCCCCTGTAACAGACTTTCAACCTGGAATGCCTCAAAACCAGGTCCCACCGAGATTTGAATTCGGATCGCTGGATTCAGAGTCCAGAGTGCTAACCATTACACCATGGAACCAATGTAAAGCAACCTGAAATAGCAGTGAAACAATTTTTTGCGTGTTGCAGTTAAAGGGCAGATAAACGGATAAAGAGGGCATACAGAAAATACAGTTGCAAGGAAAAGCACAAGTGTGTCAGAAGTGGGATTCGAACCCACGCCTCCAGAGGAGACTGCGACCTGAACGCAGCGCCTTAGACCGCTCGGCCATCCTGACTGCATCACCTATGCTTGTCCTAGCTTACGAGGTCAAATTTAGTATAGGAATCTATTCTAAGAAACAACTGTATGTTTACACTTGAGGGTTGGCTCATGGTGATTGAGACTCTTTATATCTGTTTCAATATTGGGCCAACAAACCTGAATGCTGAGGGGCTGTGAAAGCTACATGATCAAAGGACTTGTGAGAGATTGGCATCTTGGTCTGCTAGCCAACCATCAACTGGCAACTTTCCAGTACTTTTGTCCTGCAATGAAAAAAAAAAAAAAACACTTGACATAATGATTCCACTGGTTCCATGGTGTAATGGCTAGGACTCTGGACTTTGAATCCAGTGATCCGAGTTCAAGTCTCGGTGGAACCTAGTGATGTGGTATAGGGCAGTGTGGAGATTCACTGAAAATGTTCTTGTTTCAGTGGTGATTGCCATGTAGCTACTTTTTTTTCCCCATACCCTAGATCAATTATTTCGAAAGGCCTTGTGTTGGACTTTGCTTTGGAATGTGTTTTTGCAGCTTAACAACTGTCCTGTAAGCAATTTCAACGAGAGTAATGTCCTTTTAATGAAGAGTGCTACAAACTGTTTATGCGGCAATCTAAGTGTAACAACTCTCGTACGGCCTGTGCTAACAGAAGGTAAGGAGATCATATGGCACCCTTTAGGAGGATTGGATGACTTCCCCTCAAGGTCTCCCTGGTCTCCCTGGACCATCATGGCCCCTGTAACAGACTTTCAACCTGGAATGCCTCAAAACCAGGTCCCACCGAGATTTGAACTCGGATCGCTGGATTCAGAGTCCAGAGTGCTAACCATTACACCATGGAACCAATGTAAAGCAACCTGAAATAGCAGTGAAACAATTTTTTGCGTGTTGCAGTTAAAGGGCAGATAACCGGATAAAGAGGGCATAAAGAAAATACAGTTGCAAGGAAAAGCACAAGTGTGTCAGAAGTGGAATTCGAACCCACGCCTCCAGAGGAGACTGCGACCTGAACGCAGCGCCTTAGACCGCTCGGCCATCCTGACTGCATCACCTATGCTTGTCCTAGCTTACGAGGTCAAATTTAGTATAGGAATCTATTCTAAGAAACAACTGTATGTTTACACTTGAGGGTTGGCTCATGGTGATTGAGACTCTTTATATCTGTTTCAATATTGGGCCAACAAACCTGAATGCTGAGGGGCTGTGAAAGCTACATGATCAAAGGACTTGTGAGAGATTGGCATCTTGGTCTGCTAGCCAACCATCAACTGGCAACTTTCCAGTACTTTTGTCCTGCAATGAAAAAATAAAATAAAACACTTGACGTAATGATTCCACTGGTTCCATGGTGTAATGGCTAGCACTCTGGACTTTGAATCCAGTGATCCGAGTTCAAGTCTCGGTGGAACCTAGTGATGTGGTATAGAGCAGTGTGGAGATTCACTGAAAATGTTCTTGTTTCAGTGGTGATTGCCATGTAGCTTCTTTTTTTTTCCCATACCCTAAATCAATTATTTCGAAAGGCCTTGTGTTGGACTTTGCTTTGGAATGTGTTTTTGCAGCTTAACAACTGTCCTGTAAGCAATTTCAACGAGAGTAATGTCCTTTTAATGAAGAGTGCTACAAACTGTTTATGCGGCAATCTAAGTGTAACAACTCTCGTACGGCCTGTGCTAACAGAAGGTAAGGAGATCATATGGCACCCTTTAGGAGGATTGGATGACTTCCCCTCAAGGTCTCCCTGGTCTCCCTGGACCATCATGACCCCTGTAACAGACTTTCAAACTGGAATGCCTCAAAACCAGGTCCCACCGAGATTTGAACTCGGATCGCTGGATTCAGAGTCCAGAGTGCTAACCATTACACCATGGAACCAATGTAAAGCAACCTGAAATAGCAGTGAAACAATTTTTTGCGTGTTGCAGTTAAAGGGCAGATAACCGGATTAAGAGGGCATAAAGAAAATACAGTTGCAAGGAAAAGCTTAAGTGTGTCAGAAGTGGGATTCGAACCCACGCCTCCAGAGGAGACTGCGACCTGAACGCAGCGCCTTAGACCGCTCGGCCATCCTGACTGCATCACCTATGCTTGTCCTAGCTTACGAGGTCAAATTTAGTATAGGAATCTATTCTAAGAAACAACTGTATGTTTACACTTGAGGGTTGGCTCATGGTGATTGAGACTCTTTATATCTGTTTTAATATTGGGCCAACAAACCTGAATGCTGAGGGGCTGTGAAAGCTACATGATCAAAGGACTTGTGAGAGATTGGCATCTTGGTCTGCTAGCCAACCATCAACTGGCAACTTTCCAGTACTTTTGTCCTGCAATGAAAAAAAAATAAAACACTTGACGTAATGATTCCACTGGTTCCGTGGCTTAATGGTTAGCACTCTGGACTTTGAATCCAGTGATCTGACTTCAAGTCTTGGTGGAACCTAGTGATGAGGTACAGGGCAGTGTGGAGATTCACTGAAAATGTTCTTGTTTCAGTGGTGATTGCCAGGTAGCTACTTTTTTTTTCCCATACCCTAAATCAATTATTTCAAAAGGCCTTGTGTTGGACTTTGCTTTGGAATGTGTTTTTGCAGCTTAACAACTGTCCTGTAAGCAATTTCAACGAGAGTAATGTCCTTTTAATGAAGAGTGCTACAAACTGTTTATGCGGCAATCTAAGTGTAACAACTCTCGTACGGCCTGTGCTAACAGAAGGTAAGGAGATCATATGGCACCCTTTAGGAGGATTGGATGACTTCCCCTCAAGGTCTCCCTGGACCATCATGGCCCCTGTAACAGACTTTCAACCTGGAATGCCTCAAAACCAGGTCCCACCGAGATTTGAATTCGGATCGCTGGATTCAGAGTCCAGAGTGCTAACCATTACACCATGGAACCAATGTAAAGCAACCTGAAATAGCAGTGAAACAATTTTTTGCGTGTTGCAGTTAAAGGGCAGATAAACGGATAAAGAGGGCATACAGAAAATACAGTTGCAAGGAAAAGCACAAGTGTGTCAGAAGTGGGATTCGAACCCACGCCTCCAGAGGAGACTGCGACCTGAACGCAGCGCCTTAGACCGCTCGGCCATCCTGACTGCATCACCTATGCTTGTCCTAGCTTACGAGGTCAAATTTAGTATAGGAATCTATTCTAAGAAACAACTGTATGTTTACACTTGAGGGTTGGCTCATGGTGATTGAGACTCTTTATATCTGTTTCAATATTGGGCCAACAAACCTGAATGCTGAGGGGCTGTGAAAGCTACATGATCAAAGGACTTGTGAGAGATTGGCATCTTGGTCTGCTAGCCAACCATCAACTGGCAACTTTCCAGTACTTTTGTCCTGCAATGAAAAAAAAAAAAAAACACTTGACATAATGATTCCACTGGTTCCATGGTGTAATGGCTAGGACTCTGGACTTTGAATCCAGTGATCCGAGTTCAAGTCTCGGTGGAACCTAGTGATGTGGTATAGGGCAGTGTGGAGATTCACTGAAAATGTTCTTGTTTCAGTGGTGATTGCCATGTAGCTACTTTTTTTTCCCCATACCCTAGATCAATTATTTCGAAAGGCCTTGTGTTGGACTTTGCTTTGGAATGTGTTTTTGCAGCTTAACAACTGTCCTGTAAGCAATTTCAACGAGAGTAATGTCCTTTTAATGAAGAGTGCTACAAACTGTTTATGCGGCAATCTAAGTGTAACAACTCTCGTACGGCCTGTGCTAACAGAAGGTAAGGAGATCATATGGCACCCTTTAGGAGGATTGGATGACTTCCCCTCAAGGTCTCCCTGGTCTCCCTGGACCATCATGGCCCCTGTAACAGACTTTCAACCTGGAATGCCTCAAAACCAGGTCCCACCGAGATTTGAACTCGGATCGCTGGATTCAGAGTCCAGAGTGCTAACCATTACACCATGGAACCAATGTAAAGCAACCTGAAATAGCAGTGAAACAATTTTTTGCGTGTTGCAGTTAAAGGGCAGATAACCGGATAAAGAGGGCATAAAGAAAATACAGTTGCAAGGAAAAGCACAAGTGTGTCAGAAGTGGAATTCGAACCCACGCCTCCAGAGGAGACTGCGACCTGAACGCAGCGCCTTAGACCGCTCGGCCATCCTGACTGCATCACCTATGCTTGTCCTAGCTTACGAGGTCAAATTTAGTATAGGAATCTATTCTAAGAAACAACTGTATGTTTACACTTGAGGGTTGGCTCATGGTGATTGAGACTCTTTATATCTGTTTCAATATTGGGCCAACAAACCTGAATGCTGAGGGGCTGTGAAAGCTACATGATCAAAGGACTTGTGAGAGATTGGCATCTTGGTCTGCTAGCCAACCATCAACTGGCAACTTTCCAGTACTTTTGTCCTGCAATGAAAAAATAAAATAAAACACTTGACGTAATGATTCCACTGGTTCCATGGTGTAATGGCTAGCACTCTGGACTTTGAATCCAGTGATCCGAGTTCAAGTCTCGGTGGAACCTAGTGATGTGGTATAGAGCAGTGTGGAGATTCACTGAAAATGTTCTTGTTTCAGTGGTGATTGCCATGTAGCTTCTTTTTTTTTCCCATACCCTAAATCAATTATTTCGAAAGGCCTTGTGTTGGACTTTGCTTTGGAATGTGTTTTTGCAGCTTAACAACTGTCCTGTAAGCAATTTCAACGAGAGTAATGTCCTTTTAATGAAGAGTGCTACAAACTGTTTATGCGGCAATCTAAGTGTAACAACTCTCGTACGGCCTGTGCTAACAGAAGGTAAGGAGATCATATGGCACCCTTTAGGAGGATTGGATGACTTCCCCTCAAGGTCTCCCTGGTCTCCCTGGACCATCATGACCCCTGTAACAGACTTTCAAACTGGAATGCCTCAAAACCAGGTCCCACCGAGATTTGAACTCGGATCGCTGGATTCAGAGTCCAGAGTGCTAACCATTACACCATGGAACCAATGTAAAGCAACCTGAAATAGCAGTGAAACAATTTTTTGCGTGTTGCAGTTAAAGGGCAGATAACCGGATTAAGAGGGCATAAAGAAAATACAGTTGCAAGGAAAAGCTTAAGTGTGTCAGAAGTGGGATTCGAACCCACGCCTCCAGAGGAGACTGCGACCTGAACGCAGCGCCTTAGACCGCTCGGCCATCCTGACTGCATCACCTATGCTTGTCCTAGCTTACGAGGTCAAATTTAGTATAGGAATCTATTCTAAGAAACAACTGTATGTTTACACTTGAGGGTTGGCTCATGGTGATTGAGACTCTTTATATCTGTTTTAATATTGGGCCAACAAACCTGAATGCTGAGGGGCTGTGAAAGCTACATGATCAAAGGACTTGTGAGAGATTGGCATCTTGGTCTGCTAGCCAACCATCAACTGGCAACTTTCCAGTACTTTTGTCCTGCAATGAAAAAAAAATAAAACACTTGACGTAATGATTCCACTGGTTCCGTGGCTTAATGGTTAGCACTCTGGACTTTGAATCCAGTGATCTGACTTCAAGTCTTGGTGGAACCTAGTGATGAGGTACAGGGCAGTGTGGAGATTCACTGAAAATGTTCTTGTTTCAGTGGTGATTGCCAGGTAGCTACTTTTTTTTTCCCATACCCTAAATCAATTATTTCAAAAGGCCTTGTGTTGGACTTTGCTTTGGAATGTGTTTTTGCAGCTTAACAACTGTCCTGTAAGCAATTTCAACGAGAGTAATGTCCTTTTAATGAAGAGTGCTACAAACTGTTTATGCGGCAATCTAAGTGTAACAACTCTCGTACGGCCTGTGCTAACAGAAGGTAAGGAGATCATATGGCACCCTTTAGGAGGATTGGATGACTTCCCCTCAAGGTCTCCCTGGACCATCATGGCCCCTGTAACAGACTTTCAACCTGGAATGCCTCAAAACCAGGTCCCACCGAGATTTGAATTCGGATCGCTGGATTCAGAGTCCAGAGTGCTAACCATTACACCATGGAACCAATGTAAAGCAACCTGAAATAGCAGTGAAACAATTTTTTGCGTGTTGCAGTTAAAGGGCAGATAAACGGATAAAGAGGGCATACAGAAAATACAGTTGCAAGGAAAAGCACAAGTGTGTCAGAAGTGGGATTCGAACCCACGCCTCCAGAGGAGACTGCGACCTGAACGCAGCGCCTTAGACCGCTCGGCCATCCTGACTGCATCACCTATGCTTGTCCTAGCTTACGAGGTCAAATTTAGTATAGGAATCTATTCTAAGAAACAACTGTATGTTTACACTTGAGGGTTGGCTCATGGTGATTGAGACTCTTTATATCTGTTTCAACATTGGG
Source organism: Labrus bergylta (assembly GCF_963930695.1). Classification (NCBI taxonomy): domain Eukaryota; kingdom Metazoa; phylum Chordata; class Actinopteri; order Labriformes; family Labridae; genus Labrus; species Labrus bergylta. Next base: position 14,562,905 of record NC_089217.1, on the reverse strand, counting down.
CCAACAAACCTGAATGCTGAGGGGCTGTGAAAGCTACATGATCAAAGGACTTGTGAGAGATTGGCATCTTGGTCTGCTAGCCAACCATCAACTGGCAACTTTCCAGTACTTTTGTCCTGCAATGAAAAAAATAAATAAAACACTTGACGTAATGAATCCACTGGTTCCGTGGTGTAATGGTTAGCACTCTGGACTTTGAATCCAGTGATCTGACTTCAAGTCTTGGTGGAACCTAGTGATGAGGTACAGGGCAGTGTGGAGATTCACTGAAAATGTTCTTGTTTCAGTGGTGATTGCCAGGTAGCTACTTTTTTTTTCCCATACCCTAAATCAATTATTTCAAAAGGCCTTGTGTTGGACTTTGCTTTGGAATGTGTTTTTGCAGCTTAACAACTGTCCTGTAAGCAATTTCAACGAGAGTAATGTCCTTTTAATGAAGAGTGCTACAAACTGTTTATGCGGCAATCTAAGTGTAACAACTCTCGTACGGCCTGTGCTAACAGAAGGTAAGGAGATCATATGGCACCCTTTAGGAGGATTGGATGACTTCCCCTCAAGGTCTCCCTGGACCATCATGGCCCCTGTAACAGACTTTCAACCTGGAATGCCTCAAAACCAGGTCCCACCGAGATTTGAATTCGGATCGCTGGATTCAGAGTCCAGAGTGCTAACCATTACACCATGGAACCAATGTAAAGCAACCTGAAATAGCAGTGAAACAATTTTTTGCGTGTTGCAGTTAAAGGGCAGATAAACGGATAAAGAGGGCATACAGAAAATACAGTTGCAAGGAAAAGCACAAGTGTGTCAGAAGTGGGATTTGAACCCACGCCTCCAGAGGAGACTGCGACCTGAACGCAGCGCCTTAGACCGCTCGGCCATCCTGACTGCATCACCTATGCTTGTCCTAGCTTACGAGGTCAAATTTAGTATAGGAATCTATTCTAAGAAACAACTGTATGTTTACACTTGAGGGTTGGCTCATGGTGATTGAGACTCTTTATATCTGTTTCAATATTGGGCCAACAAACCTGAATGCTGAGGGGCTGTGAAAGCTACATGATCAAAGGACTTGTGAGAGATTGGCATCTTGGTCTGCTAGCCAACCATCAACTGGCAACTTTCCAGTACTTTTGTCCTGCAATGAAAAAAAAAAAAAAACACTTGACATAATGATTCCACTGGTTCCATGGTGTAATGGCTAGGACTCTGGACTTTGAATCCAGTGATCCGAGTTCAAGTCTCGGTGGAACCTAGTGATGTGGTATAGGGCAGTGTGGAGATTCACTGAAAATGTTCTTGTTTCAGTGGTGATTGCCATGTAGCTACTTTTTTTTTCCCATACCCTAGATCAATTATTTCGAAAGGCCTTGTGTTGGACTTTGCTTTGGAATGTGTTTTTGCAGCTTAACAACTGTCCTGTAAGCAATTTCAACGAGAGTAATGTCCTTTTAATGAAGAGTGCTACAAACTGTTTATGCGGCAATCTAAGTGTAACAACTCTCGTACGGCCTGTGCTAACAGAAGGTAAGGAGATCATATGGCACCCTTTAGGAGGATTGGATGACTTCCCCTCAAGGTCTCCCTGGTCTCCCTGGACCATCATGGCCCCTGTAACAGACTTTCAACCTGGAATGCCTCAAAACCAGGTCCCACCGAGATTTGAACTCGGATCGCTGGATTCAGAGTCCAGAGTGCTAACCATTACACCATGGAACCAATGTAAAGCAACCTGAAATAGCAGTGAAACAATTTTTTGCGTGTTGCAGTTAAAGGGCAGATAAACGGATAAAGAGGGCATACAGAAAATACAGTTGCAAGGAAAAGCACAAGTGTGTCAGAAGTGGGATTCGAACCCACGCCTCCAGAGGAGACTGCGACCTGAACGCAGCGCCTTAGACCGCTCGGCCATCCTGACTGCATCACCTATGCTTGTCCTAGCTTACGAGGTCAAATTTAGTATAGGAATCTATTCTAAGAAACAACTGTATGTTTACACTTGAGGGTTGGCTCATGGTGATTGAGACTCTTTATATCTGTTTCAATATTGGGCCAACAAACCTGAATGCTGAGGGGCTGTGAAAGCTACATGATCAAAGGACTTGTGAGAGATTGGCATCTTGGTCTGCTAGCCAACCATCAACTGGCAACTTTCCAGTACTTTTGTCCTGCAATGAAAAAAAAAAACACTTGACATAATGATTCCACTGGTTCCATGGTGTAATGGCTAGGACTCTGGACTTTGAATCCAGTGATCCGAGTTCAAGTCTCGGTGGAACCTAGTGATGTGGTATAGGGCAGTGTGGAGATTCACTGAAAATGTTCTTGTTTCAGTGGTGATTGCCATGTAGCTACTTTTTTTTTCCCATACCCTAGATCAATTATTTCGAAAGGCCTTGTGTTGGACTTTGCTTTGGAATGTGTTTTTGCAGCTTAACAACTGTCCTGTAAGCAATTTCAACGAGAGTAATGTCCTTTTAATGAAGAGTGCTACAAACTGTTTATGCGGCAATCTAAGTGTAACAACTCTCGTACGGCCTGTGCTAACAGAAGGTAAGGAGATCATATGGCACCCTTTAGGAGGATTGGATGACTTCCCCTCAAGGTCTCCCTGGTCTCCCTGGACCATCATGGCCCCTGTAACAGACTTTCAACCTGGAATGCCTCAAAACCAGGTCCCACCGAGATTTGAACTCGGATCGCTGGATTCAGAGTCCAGAGTGCTAACCATTACACCATGGAACCAATGTAAAGCAACCTGAAATAGCAGTGAAACAATTTTTTGCGTGTTGCAGTTAAAGGGCAGATAACCGGATAAAGAGGGCATAAAGAAAATACAGTTGCAAGGAAAAGCACAAGTGTGTCAGAAGTGGAATTCGAACCCACGCCTCCAGAGGAGACTGCGACCTGAACGCAGCGCCTTAGACCGCTCGGCCATCCTGACTGCATCACCTATGCTTGTCCTAGCTTACGAGGTCAAATTTAGTATAGGAATCTATTCTAAGAAACAACTGTATGTTTACACTTGAGGGTTGGCTCATGGTGATTGAGACTCTTTATATCTGTTTCAATATTGGGCCAACAAACCTGAATGCTGAGGGGCTGTGAAAGCTACATGATCAAAGGACTTGTGAGAGATTGGCATCTTGGTCTGCTAGCCAACCATCAACTGGCAACTTTCCAGTACTTTTGTCCTGCAATGAAAAAATAAAATAAAACACTTGACGTAAGGATTCCACTGGTTCCATGGTGTAATGGCTAACACTCTGGACTTTGAATCCAGTGATCCGAGTTCAAGTCTCGGTGGAACCTAGTGATGTGGTATAGAGCAGTGTGGAGATTCACTGAAAATGTTCTTGTTTCAGTGGTGATTGCCATGTAGCTTCTTTTTTTTTCCCATACCCTAAATCAATTATTTCGAAAGGCCTTGTGTTGGACTTTGCTTTGGAATGTGTTTTTGCAGCTTAACAACTGTCCTGTAAGCAATTTCAACGAGAGTAATGTCCTTTTAATGAAGAGTGCTACAAACTGTTTATGCGGCAATCTAAGTGTAACAACTCTCGTACGGCCTGTGCTAACAGAAGGTAAGGAGATCATATGGCACCCTTTAGGAGGATTGGATGACTTCCCCTCAAGGTCTCCCTGGTCTCCCTGGACCATCATGGCCCCTGTAACAGACTTTCAACCTGGAATGCCTCAAAACCAAGTCCCACTGAGATTTGAACTCAGATCGCTGGATTCAGAGTCCAGAGTGCTAACCATTACACCATGGAACCAATGTAAAGCAACCTGAAATAGCAGTGAAACAATTTTTTGCGTGTTGCAGTTAAAGGCCAGATAAACGGATAAAGAGGGCATAAAGAAAATACAGTTGCAAGGAAAGCACAAGTGTGTCAGAAGTGGGATTCAAACCCACGCCTCCAGAGGAGACTGCGACCTGAACGCAGCGCCTTAGACCGCTCGGCCATCCTGACTGCATCACCTATGCTTGTCCTAGCTTACGAGGTCAAATTTAGTATAGGAATCTATTCTAAGAAACAACTGTATGTTTACACTTGAGGGTTGGCTCATGGTGATTGAGACTCTTTATATCTGTTTCAATATTGGGCCAACAAACCTGAATGCTGAGGGGCTGTGGAAGCTACATGATCAAAGGACTTGTGAGAGATTGGCATCTTGGTCTGCTAGCCAACCATCAACTGGCAACTTTCCAGTACTTTTGTCCTGCAATGAAAAAAATAAATAAAACACTTGACGTAATGAATCCACTGGTTCCGTGGTGTAATGGTTAGCACTCTGGACTTTGAATCCAGTGATCTGACTTCAAGTCTTGGTGGAACCTAGTGATGAGGTACAGGGCAGTGTGGAGATTCACTGAAAATGTTCTTGTTTCAGTGGTGATTGCCAGGTAGCTACTTTTTTTTTCCCATACCCTAAATCAATTATTTCAAAAGGCCTTGTGTTGGACTTTGCTTTGGAATGTGTTTTTGCAGCTTAACAACTGTCCTGTAAGCAATTTCAACGAGAGTAATGTCCTTTTAATGAAGAGTGCTACAAACTGTTTATGCGGCAATCTAAGTGTAACAACTCTCGTACGGCCTGTGCTAACAGAAGGTAAGGAGATCATATGGCACCCTTTAGGAGGATTGGATGACTTCCCCTCAAGGTCTCCCTGGACCATCATGGCCCCTGTAACAGACTTTCAACCTGGAATGCCTCAAAACCAGGTCCCACCGAGATTTGAATTCGGATCGCTGGATTCAGAGTCCAGAGTGCTAACCATTACACCATGGAACCAATGTAAAGCAACCTGAAATAGCAGTGAAACAATTTTTTGCGTGTTGCAGTTAAAGGGCAGATAAACGGATAAAGAGGGCATACAGAAAATACAGTTGCAAGGAAAAGCACAAGTGTGTCAGAAGTGGGATTTGAACCCACGCCTCCAGAGGAGACTGCGACCTGAACGCAGCGCCTTAGACCGCTCGGCCATCCTGACTGCATCACCTATGCTTGTCCTAGCTTACGAGGTCAAATTTAGTATAGGAATCTATTCTAAGAAACAACTGTATGTTTACACTTGAGGGTTGGCTCATGGTGATTGAGACTCTTTATATCTGTTTCAATATTGGGCGAACAAACCTGAATGCTGAGGGGCTGTGAAAGCTACATGATCAAAGGACTTGTGAGAGATTGGCATCTTGGTCTGCTAGCCAACCATCAACTGGCAACTTTCCAGTACTTTTGTCCTGCAATGAAAAAAAAAAAAAAACACTTGACATAATGATTCCACTGGTTCCATGGTGTAATGGCTAGCACTCTGGACTTTGAATCCAGTGATCCGAGTTCAAGTCTCGGTGGAACCTAGTGATGTGGTATAGGGCAGTGTGGAGATTCACTGAAAATGTTCTTGTTTCAGTGGTGATTGCCATGTAGCTACTTTTTTTTTCCCATACCCTAGATCAATTATTTCGAAAGGCCTTGTGTTGGACTTTGCTTTGGAATGTGTTTTTGCAGCTTAACAACTGTCCTGTAAGCAATTTCAACGAGAGTAATGTCCTTTTAATGAAGAGTGCTACAAACTGTTTATGCGGCAATCTAAGTGTAACAACTCTCGTACGGCCTGTGCTAACAGAAGGTAAGGAGATCATATGGCACCCTTTAGGAGGATTGGATGACTTCCCCTCAAGGTCTCCCTGGACCATCATGGCCCCTGTAACAGACTTTCAACCTGGAATGCCTCAAAACCAGGTCCCACCGAGATTTGAATTCGGATCGCTGGATTCAGAGTCCAGAGTGCTAACCATTACACCATGGAACCAATGTAAAGCAACCTGAAATAGCAGTGAAACAATTTTTTGCGTGTTGCAGTTAAAGGGCAGATAAACGGATAAAGAGGGCATACAGAAAATACAGTTGCAAGGAAAAGCACAAGTGTGTCAGAAGTGGGATTCGAACCCACGCCTCCAGAGGAGACTGCGACCTGAACGCAGCGCCTTAGACCGCTCGGCCATCCTGACTGCATCACCTATGCTTGTCCTAGCTTACGAGGTCAAATTTAGTATAGGAATCTATTCTAAGAAACAACTGTATGTTTACACTTGAGGGTTGGCTCATGGTGATTGAGACTCTTTATATCTGTTTCAATATTGGGCCAACAAACCTGAATGCTGAGGGGCTGTGAAAGCTACATGATCAAAGGACTTGTGAGAGATTGGCATCTTGGTCTGCTAGCCAACCATCAACTGGCAACTTTCCAGTACTTTTGTCCTGCAATGAAAAAAAAAAAAAAACACTTGACATAATGATTCCACTGGTTCCATGGTGTAATGGCTAGGACTCTGGACTTTGAATCCAGTGATCCGAGTTCAAGTCTCGGTGGAACCTAGTGATGTGGTATAGGGCAGTGTGGAGATTCACTGAAAATGTTCTTGTTTCAGTGGTGATTGCCATGTAGCTACTTTTTTTTTCCCATACCCTAGATCAATTATTTCGAAAGGCCTTGTGTTGGACTTTGCTTTGGAATGTGTTTTTGCAGCTTAACAACTGTCCTGTAAGCAATTTCAACGAGAGTAATGTCCTTTTAATGAAGAGTGCTACAAACTGTTTATGCGGCAATCTAAGTGTAACAACTCTCGTACGGCCTGTGCTAACAGAAGGTAAGGAGATCATATGGCACCCTTTAGGAGGATTGGATGACTTCCCCTCAAGGTCTCCCTGGTCTCCCTGGACCATCATGGCCCCTGTAACAGACTTTCAACCTGGAATGCCTCAAAACCAGGTCCCACCGAGATTTGAACTCGGATCGCTGGATTCAGAGTCCAGAGTGCTAACCATTACACCATGGAACCAATGTAAAGCAACCTGAAATAGCAGTGAAACAATTTTTTGCGTGTTGCAGTTAAAGGGCAGATAAACGGATAAAGAGGGCATACAGAAAATACAGTTGCAAGGAAAAGCACAAGTGTGTCAGAAGTGGGATTCGAACCCACGCCTCCAGAGGAGACTGCGACCTGAACGCAGCGCCTTAGACCGCTCGGCCATCCTGACTGCATCACCTATGCTTGTCCTAGCTTACGAGGTCAAATTTAGTATAGGAATCTATTCTAAGAAACAACTGTATGTTTACACTTGAGGGTTGGCTCATGGTGATTGAGACTCTTTATATCTGTTTCAATATTGGGCCAACAAACCTGAATGCTGAGGGGCTGTGAAAGCTACATGATCAAAGGACTTGTGAGAGATTGGCATCTTGGTCTGCTAGCCAACCATCAACTGGCAACTTTCCAGTACTTTTGTCCTGCAATGAAAAAAAAAAAAAAACACTTGACATAATGATTCCACTGGTTCCATGGTGTAATGGCTAGGACTCTGGACTTTGAATCCAGTGATCCGAGTTCAAGTCTCGGTGGAACCTAGTGATGTGGTATAGGGCAGTGTGGAGATTCACTGAAAATGTTCTTGTTTCAGTGGTGATTGCCATGTAGCTACTTTTTTTTTCCCATACCCTAGATCAATTATTTCGAAAGGCCTTGTGTTGGACTTTGCTTTGGAATGTGTTTTTGCAGCTTAACAACTGTCCTGTAAGCAATTTCAACGAGAGTAATGTCCTTTTAATGAAGAGTGCTACAAACTGTTTATGCGGCAATCTAAGTGTAACAACTCTCGTACGGCCTGTGCTAACAGAAGGTAAGGAGATCATATGGCACCCTTTAGGAGGATTGGATGACTTCCCCTCAAGGTCTCCCTGGTCTCCCTGGACCATCATGGCCCCTGTAACAGACTTTCAACCTGGAATGCCTCAAAACCAGGTCCCACCGAGATTTGAACTCGGATCGCTGGATTCAGAGTCCAGAGTGCTAACCATTACACCATGGAACCAATGTAAAGCAACCTGAAATAGCAGTGAAACAATTTTTTGCGTGTTGCAGTTAAAGGGCAGATAACCGGATAAAGAGGGCATGAAGAAAATACAGTTGCAAGGAAAAGCACAAGTGTGTCAGAAGTGGAATTCGAACCCACGCCTCCAGAGGAGACTGCGACCTGAACGCAGCGCCTTAGACCGCTCGGCCATCCTGACTGCATCACCTATGCTTGTCCTAGCTTACGAGGTCAAATTTAGTATAGGAATCTATTCTAAGAAACAACTGTATGTTTACACTTGAGGGTTGGCTCATGGTGATTGAGACTCTTTATATCTGTTTCAATATTGGGCCAACAAACCTGAATGCTGAGGGGCTGTGAAAGCTACATGATCAAAGGACTTGTGAGAGATTGGCATCTTGGTCTGCTAGCCAACCATCAACTGGCAACTTTCCAGTACTTTTGTCCTGCAATGAAAAAATAAAATAAAACACTTGACGTAAGGATTCCACTGGTTCCATGGTGTAATGGCTAGCACTCTGGACTTTGAATCCAGTGATCCGAGTTCAAGTCTCGGTGGAACCTAGTGATGTGGTATAGAGCAGTGTGGAGATTCACTGAAAATGTTCTTGTTTCAGTGGTGATTGCCATGTAGCTTCTTTTTTTTTCCCATACCCTAAATCAATTATTTCGAAAGGCCTTGTGTTGGACTTTGCTTTGGAATGTGTTTTTGCAGCTTAACAACTGTCCTGTAAGCAATTTCAACGAGAGTAATGTCCTTTTAATGAAGAGTGCTACAAACTGTTTATGCGGCAATCTAAGTGTAACAACTCTCGTACGGCCTGTGCTAACAGAAGGTAAGGAGATCATATGGCACCCTTTAGGAGGATTGGATGACTTCCCCTCAAGGTCTCCCTGGTCTCCCTGGACCATCATGGCCCCTGTAACAGACTTTCAACCTGGAATGCCTCAAAACCAAGTCCCACTGAGATTTGAACTCAGATCGCTGGATTCAGAGTCCAGAGTGCTAACCATTACACCATGGAACCAATGTAAAGCAACCTGAAATAGCAGTGAAACAATTTTTTGCGTGTTGCAGTTAAAGGCCAGATAAACGGATAAAGAGGGCATAAAGAAAATACAGTTGCAAGGAAAGCACAAGTGTGTCAGAAGTGGGATTCAAACCCACGCCTCCAGAGGAGACTGCGACCTGAACGCAGCGCCTTAGACCGCTCGGCCATCCTGACTGCATCACCTATGCTTGTCCTAGCTTACGAGGTCAAATTTAGTATAGGAATCTATTCTAAGAAACAACTGTATGTTTACACTTGAGGGTTGGCTCATGGTGATTGAGACTCTTTATATCTGTTTCAATATTGGGCCAACAAACCTGAATGCTGAGGGGCTGTGAAAGCTACATGATCAAAGGACTTGTGAGAGATTGGCATCTTGGTCTGCTAGCCAACCATCAACTGGCAACTTTCCAGTACTTTTGTCCTGCAATGAAAAAATAAAATAAAACACTTGACGTAAGGATTCCACTGGTTCCATGGTGTAATGGCTAGCACTCTGGACTTTGAATCCAGTGATCCGAGTTCAAGTCTCGGTGGAACCTAGTGATGTGGTATAGAGCAGTGTGGAGATTCACTGAAAATGTTCTTGTTTCAGTGGTGATTGCCATGTAGCTTCTTTTTTTTTCCCATACCCTAAATCAATTATTTCGAAAGGCCTTGTGTTGGACTTTGCTTTGGAATGTGTTTTTGCAGCTTAACAACTGTCCTGTAAGCAATTTCAACGAGAGTAATGTCCTTTTAATGAAGAGTGCTACAAACTGTTTATGCGGCAATCTAAGTGTAACAACTCTCGTACGGCCTGTGCTAACAGAAGGTAAGGAGATCATATGGCACCCTTTAGGAGGATTGGATGACTTCCCCTCAAGGTCTCCCTGGTCTCCCTGGACCATCATGGCCCCTGTAACAGACTTTCAACCTGGAATGCCTCAAAACCAAGTCCCACTGAGATTTGAACTCAGATCGCTGGATTCAGAGTCCAGAGTGCTAACCATTACACCATGGAACCAATGTAAAGCAACCTGAAATAGCAGTGAAACAATTTTTTGCGTGTTGCAGTTAAAGGCCAGATAAACGGATAAAGAGGGCATAAAGAAAATACAGTTGCAAGGAAAGCACAAGTGTGTCAGAAGTGGGATTCAAACCCACGCCTCCAGAGGAGACTGCGACCTGAACGCAGCGCCTTAGACCGCTCGGCCATCCTGACTGCATCACCTATGCTTGTCCTAGCTTACGAGGTCAAATTTAGTATAGGAATCTATTCTAAGAAACAACTGTATGTTTACACTTGAGGGTTGGCTCATGGTGATTGAGACTCTTTATATCTGTTTCAATATTGGGCCAACAAACCTGAATGCTGAGGGGCTGTGAAAGCTACATGATCAAAGGACTTGTGAGAGATTGGCATCTTGGTCTGCTAGCCAACCATCAACTGGCAACTTTCCAGTACTTTTGTCCTGCAATGAAAAAAAAAAAAAAACACTTGACATAATGATTCCACTGGTTCCATGGTGTAATGGCTAGGACTCTGGACTTTGAATCCAGTGATCCGAGTTCAAGTCTCGGTGGAACCTAGTGATGTGGTATAGGGCAGTGTGGAGATTCACTGAAAATGTTCTTGTTTCAGTGGTGATTGCCATGTAGCTACTTTTTTTTTCCCATACCCTAGATCAATTATTTCGAAAGGCCTTGTGTTGGACTTTGCTTTGGAATGTGTTTTTGCAGCTTAACAACTGTCCTGTAAGCAATTTCAACGAGAGTAATGTCCTTTTAATGAAGAGTGCTACAAACTGTTTATGCGGCAATCTAAGTGTAACAACTCTCGTACGGCCTGTGCTAACAGAAGGTAAGGAGATCATATGGCACCCTTTAGGAGGATTGGATGACTTCCCCTCAAGGTCTCCCTGGTCTCCCTGGACCATCATGGCCCCTGTAACAGACTTTCAACCTGGAATGCCTCAAAACCAGGTCCCACCGAGATTTGAACTCGGATCGCTGGATTCAGAGTCCAGAGTGCTAACCATTACACCATGGAACCAATGTAAAGCAACCTGAAATAGCAGTGAAACAATTTTTTGCGTGTTGCAGTTAAAGGGCAGATAACCGGATAAAGAGGGCATGAAGAAAATACAGTTGCAAGGAAAAGCACAAGTGTGTCAGAAGTGGAATTCGAACCCACGCCTCCAGAGGAGACTGCGACCTGAACGCAGCGCCTTAGACCGCTCGGCCATCCTGACTGCATCACCTATGCTTGTCCTAGCTTACGAGGTCAAATTTAGTATAGGAATCTATTCTAAGAAACAACTGTATGTTTACACTTGAGGGTTGGCTCATGGTGATTGAGACTCTTTATATCTGTTTCAATATTGGGCCAACAAACCTGAATGCTGAGGGGCTGTGGAAGCTACATGATCAAAGGACTTGTGAGAGATTGGCATCTTGGTCTGCTAGCCAACCATCAACTGGCAACTTTCCAGTACTTTTGTCCTGCAATGAAAAAATAAAATAAAACACTTGACGTAATGATTCCACTGGTTCCGTGGCGTAATGGTTAGCACTCTGGACTTTGAATCCAGTGATCTGAGTTCAAGTCTTGGTGGAACCTAGTGATGTGGTATAGGGCAGTGTAGAGATTCACTGAAAACATTCTTGTTTCAGTGGTGATTGCCATGTAGCTTCTTTTTTTTCCCATACCCTAAATCAATTATTTCAAAAGGCCTTGTGTTGGACTTTGCTTTGGAATGTGTTTTTGCAGCTTAACAACTGTCCTGTAAGCAATTTCAACGAGAGTAATGTCCTTTTAATGAAGAGTGCTACAAACTGTTTATGCGGCAATCTAAGTGTAACAGCTCTCGTACGGCCTGTGCTAACAGAAGGTAAGGAGATCATGTGGCACCCTTTAGGAGGATTGGATGACTTTCCCTCAAGGTCTCCCTGGTCTCCCTGGACCATCATGGCCCCTGTAACAGACTTTGAACCTGGAATGCCTCAAAACCAGGTCTCAAAAACAGCAACCTGAAATAGCAGTGAAACAATTTCTTGCGTGTTGCAGTCAAAGGGCAGATAACTGCCCGCCAAACATTGGGGTGGATGACGCCGTCATCTACCTGCTGCAGAGATCCTGGACTCACCTGGAGAACACCGGCAGCACTGTGAGGGTCATGTTCTTTGACTTCTCCAGTGCCTTTAACATCATCCAGCCTGCACTGCTCAGGGGGGGTGGGAGTGGACTGTCACCTGGCTGCATGGACAACGGACTACCTCACCAACAGACCACAGTACATGAGGCTTCAGGACTGTGAGTCTGACATGGTGGTCTGCAGTACAGGGGCCCCGCAGGGGACAGTTCTCTCCCCTTTTCTCTTCACCCTGTACACCTCGGACTTCTGTTACAACTCTGGGAGCTGCCACCTGCAGAAGTTCTCCGATGACACAGCCATCGTGGGGTGTGTGTCTAAGGGGAGCGAACAGGAGTACAGGCAGGTCATCATGGACTTTGTCGACTGGAGTGAGCTCAACCACCTTCAGCTCAACGCCAGCAAGACAAAGGAGATGGTGATTGACTTCTTCTATCAGCATCATAGTCAAACAGAATAGCAGGCTGTTACTTGTCAACATCAAAGAAATAACCAACATTCTGAAGTATGTGTGTCCACATTAAACTCTTTATGTTCACTAGTTAGTCTGTAACTTAAAGGAGGAGTCAGTAAACGTTCAAACTGGCCCCTCCTCCTGGGCTCATCTCCCCCAGAAGCCCCGCCCCCTGCAGGATGTAGTGTGTACGTTTACTGCTTGTACACTGCAAGCTAACGCACGGTAGCACAAGCTAACCGCCGGTGTTTGTCACCTTCCTGTCCAACAGGAAGTAGACTAACTCCACGTCCACGGGTAAAAGACAACAGAAGGTTCAGCCTCGTTTTAAGACGAGCTTTATCTACTTGGTGTTTCTCCTCACTCTGATTATATTTTCTCTTCTTTGTTGATATGATGTCCATCATATTCACCGATTTGAATCTCGTCCAATCACTGAATTGTATCCACTCCTAAACTCACTTGCTGCGCTATCATTGGCTGGAGGAAACACACCAGCTCCGCCCACAAACGCCCCTGTCCATATCATCATGAGTCTAGCTGCACAGGTCGTCTCTTCTCATATTTATAAAGCATTAGTTTGTGTATTTATGTGCAATAATTCAGCGCACATCACCTCCTCCTGAGCCGTGACGCGGCGCCCTAATGTCAGCTGACACTGATGAATGAAGCGAGCACACTTTTAAACCCTCCTCTGCAGACTTAATGACCTTGTTGACGCTCTCCTGCATTCAAAGGCTCCAAACAATCGTTCCCAATCCCCCGGCTCAACCCGAAGAAAACTAAGAAAACAACCGTCTCATTTACATGCAGCAAGAAAATGACCCCAAACTGACAAAAATCACTGTCAGCCGTGCAGATAGACTTTGATGATGGCGGCACACTCCATTCATCACGGCGTGATGGGAGCGTTGGATGCTGCCTCTTGTGCACCGTGAAGCCCATGAAGATTAGTCTAATGCCTGTTTATCACTGCAAACCGTGTCTGGATTCAAAAGCCCCCATCTGAGAGCAAATCCATCATCGCATGAAAGGCTGCTCCACCTCTGCACACTATCTCTCTCTCTCTCTCTCTCTCTCTGGTTAGCATTCTCCACTGTATCCCACCTACTGACACAGCTATTGATTACAGTCAGGGACCTTAATGACCCTGCTCAATGAGCAACCTCCACAAATGCTCAATTTCTTCTTCCCAAGCTGCAGGGAGGAGTGTCTGGCCCTGTGGGAGAGTGCCAGGCTGATCAGGACCGAGACGCCTTCCTTCAGGGTTTGACATCTTACATAAACAGATATGTAGCATCTCTGAGTCTGCAGACAATCAGGTGTCTGTGCACAGAGTTAAACACATCCACCCTGCAGGCATGCAGCCTTTACGTCACAAAGTCGAGTCTCAACTTCTCAGAAATAAGTCGGTCTGTAGCCGGCGGTTTTTAAACTTTCATTCAGCTGCGGCTAACAACTGAGTCTGTTCTTATATCTTAAATCAGGTGTTTCAGGTTTTAAGCCTACAAGGGTTATAAAAAAGATTTTCTCAACAGACGTAGAGAAAGAGTCTTTTTGTTGCCATGGCAACAGAATAGATTATTACTGCTGGATTTGTACCAGAATCATTTCAAAGTTGAACAGCAGTATATTTAAGACTACCTCCTGATTCTTCTTTGCAGCATTCTTTACACATAACTGTGTTTGCAGCGTTTCCCTCCTGAACTTTTTAACCAATCAAATCAGAGGGTCCCGCTGTATTTTGTGGCTGTATGCATCGCCTCATTATTGTGCAGTCCTACTTTTATTTATTTTGATTTAGAAAAAAAAAAAAAACTTTCACCCCAAAGTTTTCTTGCAGCCTGTCTTAGTGCTGGAGGCCCGAAAACAAAGAAACAAAAACAAACAAAGAAACAGAAACAAACAACTGGAGCATCTGTAAAAACCTGCACAGGGTTTCAGCTTAAAAACATTTATCGATTAAAGGCACTTTTAATTTGAAGGGACAGTGTGCAGAGTTCAGGATGTTCAACTCTCTGTGTCTGCAGGTAGTGGTCACTTAAAGGCGTTGAGACATGCCGCTCGTTGTGGTGGGCGTGGTCTCTGCTCACCGCAGTTCCCCAGAGTTCTCCGTGTTTTCCCGTCCGTGCGGAGCTCATCGGCATGTAACAAAGAGCTTCATGAAGCGGGCTCAGCTGCTCATGTTTCTGCCCGCGCTCCCTCAGAGGCACAGCGGGCTCATTTTAATGACTTGCTGGCTGACAAATAAAGAGAAAGATGTGCTGCTGCCTGAGACAACGAGGAGGAGGAGGAGGAGGAGGAGGAGGCGGAGGAGGAGAAAGAGGAGAATGAGGAGGAGGAGGAAGAGGAGGAAGAGGAGGAGCAGTGTCTGCAGTATGTTGACACACAAACATTCATAATAATAAGAGATGAAAGATATCTCTCAGCGTGTGTGTGTGTGTGTGTGTGTGTGTGTGTGTGTGGGGGGGGGGGGGTGTTGGACATTTATTTCCTCTCTGAAATATAATGGCGTGTGTGAACGTTTTAGTGACGAGGAGGAAACACCTCCGACTGAATGCAGAGACGGCGTCCAGGGATCAAAAACAAACAGAATGAAAAGTCGACTGAAGTTCAGACAATTCAGTTTATCAGCACACACGCTTTAAACACCAAAACTACAACAGCTTGTTGGATGTGAAGGAAGGTTTGTAAAATCCCCCCCCCCCCCCCCTCTCTAGAGTTGATGCTCACGCAGGTTGCCATGTGGTGGACTCTGAAGCTTCAATGTTTAGCCAGCTCTGCATCGGTCTGTAAACCTTTCTACGTTCTAACCTCTCTCCATTTTTCAAAAGCATCTCCAACATTGATCCTACTACTTCTTCTTCAGTGGATGATTTAAAGCGACGCCATCGTTAACAGGATGTGGTAAAAAAAAAAAAAAAACAGAATGAAAGAGTAAACTGAGGAGCGGCTGGTTTCACCTGAGGATGTTAAAACGAGAGAATCTGACATGCTCGTTTATTTTTAGGTAATGATGGAGAGAAACACAAAGAAGACATCACCTCACACACACACACACACACACACACACACACACACACACACACACACAGTCTTTGTCAGAGTGTCAGCAGGTGGGCATGTTTTGCCTCGGCTCTTCCAATATTAACTCAAACCTTGTAAACACTTTCAGGAGCTTGTGTGCGAGCTGCTCGTTACGGTCTGTCAGCGTGTGATTCTTCTTTCCACAGAAACATAGCTTCATGAGGCGATCAATGCACGGTCCCTGCCTGCACCGCAGCCAGCTTGTTGAGAGGCAAACAGCAGCTGTTTCTCTGCCTCGCTTTGCATATTCAACACATGAGAGATCTCTGCACTCTTCACGCAGGACAAACCATCTGAGAGGGAAACAGCTCACACTTTCTAACACATCTCTCTTAAACAGAAATGAACTGCATAGTTTCCCCGTACGGTTTCATTCATCAAATGCAGTAATTAATGCTTTAGTCCTGAAGAAAAATCTGCAGGACTTTGATCCAGAACTCCAAGCCTCACTGACGGGCGGTTGGTTCACTTTAGATCCATCCAGCAGAGCTCGGCTCAAAACACAACATCTGTTTGCAAAATAATTCTTAGTCCTTCATCAGTTTAGGCACATCTGCTTTATTGCCGCTAACATAGTAACGTAGTTAGCTTCAATCTTTGATCTCACTTCTTTATAAGGTCACCCGTCTGTTCCTGCAGGGGGCGCTGGAGTCCCATCGATGGCGGTCTCCATGCTGGAAATGCTGTCTCAGTCTAACTTTCAGTCAACCTAACAACAGGCTGAGAGCTGGAGCTGAGGCGGGTTTTAAACCTCCTGACAAACCGTTACACCGCGCCCACCTGTCAATCAGGTCAGCTACACGCCTTATTGTGAATAACTCTTATCCTTCATCAAATCAAAACTGATGAGTCATCAAAACATTTACCCCCCCCCCTCCCCCCCCCCCGTACAGTGTGTGTCTGTAAACATGTTAATCTCTGCTTTAAAAACAGGCTCTTTAGAATGGGTGTGTATGTGACTTCCTGTGCTTCTGCAGCCAGCCTCTAGTGGACACTCCAGGAACTGCAGGATTTTAACACTTCAGCATCGGCTTCATATTTAACATCTGAGGTTGCTGCTTGGTTTACACTGACTCTAACCAACAAGACCACAGCAGACCCACTGCGGCCTCTTTGGTCCGAGTATGACTGACTTCAGGGCACGGGTACAGAGAGACCAGGATCAGGACTCAGCACTCTGCACTTTACTGAACCTGCTACTTGACACCCTTTACAATCCTGTCATGTTTTCTTGCTGTTAGTAATAGTCCTCTAGGGGCAATAAAGGTTTCAATCATTCATTCAAAAGTGTCATTATTTAATCAGAGACCCGGAGAAGAGGCGCGGAGAGAGACAAACGTGTTAGATACATCCCTTCTTCTGGAGAGAGATATCAATAACCGTTTCAATATCGCTGGGACTCTAAATGAAGACTGCATGTTGTTCTCTTCTTCTGTTGTCTGCAGCTCCGCCCTGCAGGTGAAGCTCCTGATCACCTGTCCTCCGTGCACATGGCCTCACAGCTGAGTTAAGAGGGAGGGAGGTGATGGAGATGGGACTGCTGCGTGACGCCTCTCAGTCTGGGATTGTTGATTTAGTCCTTTGTTAAATATTGAGTTATTTTTGTGTCTCATTAAAATCCCTTCGTTTTGTGGGTTGATGTGAACCCCATAGGACCCCATGGTGGGGCGTAATAGCCTGGTATTGGGTAAACCTGCAGGCAAACTGACTGATGGAGAGTCTTTGTGCAATTCAGTCTCTCTCTCTCTCTCTCTCGCTCTCTAAAAAGGACTGAAGATCTGAAGTTTATGGCAAACTTTAGTATTTTTCCAACACCATCAATCATGAAATAACAGATTACAATAATTAAAAACATGTGGTATCAAAAAGAATCAAAGTATCGCACATTTTGACAACCGAAATCCCTGATCAACAGATCAATATGTGACATATCAGAATCACATTACTGATTAAACGCTGTTTAAAAAGAGACAACACGGAGCATGCTCAGATTCTCTCAAATCTTCAGCATCTGTGCAAAAAATGTAATCTATGTTCAGAAGAAAATGGGTCATAGATGTTCAACAATATATCTAAAGAATGAGGAGAAAAACACACAATGATCTGCAGAAAACAAAAACATCTTCACCTGAACGTGAAGCAATTCCAACTTTACGTCAAACCCTGAATTAGACTTTTGAACACCACAGCTCCACCTGAACCAACTTCCACTCCAACAGTCCTCCTTCAGACCGTCAGCAGTCACCTGCGCACACCAACACCTCACCTTCATAATTCATCTCAAGGCAAACATTCATCTCCACAGAGCAGGTCAGCTCCCCGGCTCTCACTCCTCTGTCCCGGCTTCACTCACCTGCATTCAGCCGCTGAAAGCTCCGAGGAGAAGAGACGCCGAGAAGATCCGCTCCGTGTGTGCGTGTGTCTCCCTCTGCCTCCCTCTGCTGCTCACACAACCTGCGTAGTGTGTAAAGTTACAAACAATGAGCTGCACAACCGGAAATACCCTTCAGAATAAAAGCAAAACTTTGTAGCATGTTTATCAGAACATAATCCTGCAGAATCTGTCGGACAGAGACCCTGTTTATGATGTCAGGAGTGTTCTCCTTTCTGTTTGTAGTCGGAGTAGTATCTTACACTGAGGCTTTAACTAGATTCTGGAGGCAAAAGTCCATATGGAGAGGAAAAGTGAGGAAACATCGGCCGTAGTTACATCCTGGAAACATCGTGAGTCATCTGGTAACATTTTACATTTAATTATTCTCCCAGTTTAAGATTGAATACAAACATCAGCCTCCAACTTTATCTTGTTGTTCTAGTTTCTACTCGGACTGTAAACAAAGGCAACACACACGGGAAAAATCTTGACCGGAAGTTGTGTTGTAGTGTATCAAGGTGAGAAATGCAACCAGAACGTTCTTTTTGTTGTTATTTATAATTACACGCAATCACCTGTAAATTATATGTGAGATGAGAGGACTCAGTGATGATGTACCTGTGTTGTAGTTTACCGCCTCTACGTCCTGTTTTCTTCTTCTATGGTTGCTTGTCTCCCTGCATCACAGCAGAGGGTACACCACAAAGGTTTACGTTTTATGTAGGCCAAATGAGTCAAGTTTCAGAAACTACTTACAAGTACCTCTCACCAAATGCTTTCACAATGACATTTCAGTGCACTATGTATAAAAACACATTTTAATAGTCTATTAGGAAAAAGCCACCATGTTGTTTCCGGTTTGGCCAAAATAGCCTTTCCTGACAATCAGAATCCAGAAGAATCCAGAATATCCAATGAAATGGCAGATCGTGCAGCTCGCATAGAATATTGTTCACTGAAGTTCAACTCTGGTCCAACCCTTTTCTCTCTTGTCTGTTCCTGCTCGCCAGCATCCCATAATCCTTTGCCCTACTCGCGCTTCGCATCCGATACTAAGTGAATGGTCATTAGACCTCCCAGTGTCTTTAACTGACTGCTCATGTATTTATAGGATTTAAATATCCTGAGTAAGTAGATATTTAATCGTAACATCAATAAAAAGTTAAGCTAGCTCATGTGCAGCGTTGAGCTAGCTTCATGTAAAATGAAGTGAGCTAAGCTAACAGTTACTTTAGGCGACATCAACTTAAGACGGCCATACTAGATGATTTAAGGCCCGATTTGGTGATGATGATGTATACTGCATATATATATTTATTTCAGACTCTGAAGCTTCAGCCACACGCTCCTGGAATCAATCAATCATTATTTGTAGAGCGACAATTCATAACAACAACAACTGTATGAGAGCCAAAAATAATTTTGTATTCAAAGATGTCCTAAAAACAGACAGTTACCCCTCAGTGTCTTGGTGTTCTAGTTCAGCACCATGGACAGCGGTCAGTCCAAAATCAGCTCTGCACTCATTCAGCAGCCTGAAGCTGAGTTGAAACAACTGGCTCTTTGCTTCGCTCTCTTTTCCAGAAACAAAAAGTGAATAATGATCATTTCAGCTGCAGCTTCATATCGTTCTGTCTTCTGCGACAGCGTTCAGGATCCAGAAACAGCTTCAGAGTGTTAACAGAGAGGGATCACCTGGATGTGTGTACCTGTGTGTGTGTGTGTGTGTGTGTACCTGTTATAAGTCAGCTAAACGGTCTCTACTAACATCTACACAAGGAAGAGATTAAAGACTCTGTGTGTGTGTGTGTGTGTGTGTGGTTGTTTATTAAAACAGCAGCAGTCTATATTTAGAGGAACAATAACTGTAACATGACCTTATGTACATGAGGGACCATCTGTTAATCATTTCCATAAACACACACAGAGGTCACGTCCTCTTCCTGCAAACGTGACGAGTATAATAATGAGGGGTACAGCGATGCATCGGCAGATATCGACCCCCCAGTAACGGACAATATCGACCCCGCTGTCAGACATCGGCAAAGGATGTGGCACGAGCCGATGTTTATTTGTTGAGTCATATTCATTTGATGCTGACCTCACCTGACGACTGATTGAGAGAAGAGGAAGTCGCCTGTTGGACAAACGCTGATCTGTTTTTATCATCAGATACGAGAGAACATGATGCATTGTGGGAGTCTGATAATCGGCCAAATTGGTTCTTTAAAAAAACGTCAGTGCTTCTCTAATAATAATTTGTCATTAGATATAGACAAACACACTTGGTGGTAAGATCTGAGTTTAGCCTTTAGTATTTGTTATCACAGGAGGAAATGGATTTAAATGTATTGATGTTTGTCCTTTTAGGGCTTCCATAGAAAATCCTCTAAAAGTATTTATTCTGACTGTGCAGCTGTTTGTTCTTCCTTCCTAACATGTTGTAACCTTGTTCCTGATATAGTGACATATGGAGTCTATAAACTGAACGTGTGAGGCGTTCACCGCTCTTCTTTAATAATGCTGCTACAAGGTATCAGGCGGGCCAGGGAACACCTTCACACGTGACCCCGTTGGTACAGCGAGCTCCACTGGCGAGCTGCCTGATTACTCAGTAGGCCGTCTGAAAGCAATTTAACGCTTGAATGATTCTCACCAGACTGCTGTGGCCTAAAACACCACACTCACATTCAGAGTCCCACAAAGAGAGGAACACGAGAGGCGAGCATGTTGTTGTAACCTTGAAGGATGGAGACGTTCATGTTTGAATCATTTGTACTTTATGTTCTACCTGAACCACTGCACAGACTCCGCCCCCACAGCAGATCCTGTACCTGCAGTTATCCAGGGGTTCAGGTGTTTATGCTCCTGTCACGTACTGTACAGGAGTTTCTCTTTTTGATGGACTCAGTCGAAATTAAAAAAATTAAAAAGTGTTGAAGGAGTAAAATGTTGTTGACCTTAAAGGTCACATATTTAAAATCCTCTTCCCCATATTCCTTTAACTCTAACATGTGTCTCTAGTCTGTCTACAAACCCCCCAATGATGAGAAAAGTCCATCCTCTCCGTCTTCTGCCTGCTCCACTTTTCAGAAAATGTGTGCTCAAACAGGCTGTTTGGAGATTTTCCCTTCATGACATCACAAAGGGCAGTAGCCCCTCCCCCAGGTGGGTGACACTCCCACAGCTAGGTGTTTGTTCTGCCCTCTGAGTCTGCCTTCTCACTGTAAACAATAGGACATGGAGAGAGAAAGCCCGAGCACACCCAAGCCCCCAAGCCCCCAAGGGGTCAGACACAGCAAGAAACTTCACACACATGTTTTGAGGAGCTCTGAGACTTATTTACACTGAAGAGGATATGTGACCTTTAAAGCCTCATGAGCGCTGAACACTGAAGGTTTACTTTGAGTAAAATGTAATGTAGATTTTTGTACAATAACGCAGCTTAAACCAGAGTGAAGAGATTGAACTGACAGAATCAGAGTCCAAGCTGATTTACAAACTCTCTGTCCTCTGAAATTCAGACTGTTTACCTGCATGTCAGATTATCATGGCCCTGTACTATGAAGGATACAGAAATTAACATATTTATCAAATGAATGAATCGAGAAACATCACAGTTCAAAACACAAAGAGTCTTCGTGTAGACCGACCTGTAAAACCCGTCGGTGACTCGTCAGAGATTTGCTCTCGGCTGCAGAATTTAATTTGTGTAAATGTACCTAGGTGTGTGTGTGTGTTGTGCATGTGTCCATGTGTGCGTGTGTGTGTGGTGTGCATGTGTCCATGTGTGTGTGTGTGTGTGTGTGTGTGTGTTTCTGTGTGTGTGTGTGTGTGTGTTTGTGTTTTGCATTTGTGTGTGTGTTTGTTTGTGTCTGTGTCTGTGTTTGTGTGTGTGTGTGTGTGTGTGTGTGTGTGTGTGATTGTGTTTGCATGTGTGTGTCTGTGTGTTTGTTTGTGCGTGTGTGTGTGTGTGTGTGTGTGTGTGTGTGTGATTGTGTTTGCATGTGTGTGATTGTGTTTGCATGTGTGTGTGTGTGTGTGTGTGTGTGTGTGTGTGTGTGTGTGTGTGTGTGTGTGTGTGTGATTGTGTTTGCATGTGTGTGTCTGTGTGTTTGTTTGTGTGTGTGTTTGTGTTTTGCATGTGAGTGGGTGTGTGTGTGTGTCTGTGTGTGTGTGTGTGTGTGTGGTAGAGTCGGTCATATCTCAACTGGAGCAGTAACCCCCCCCAACAGATAAACCTACAGAGGGGACACTGACGTGAGATTAAACCACAGAGTCATGTTTGGTTTCCTTGCCTTCAACATTTTAAGACGATTTGTGTTTGTAAAGATCAGAAACCGCCCTCTGCCTGTCAGACGTAAAGAAATGTTGGTGTGTACATTCTTCTAAAGGTGGTCATGTTTGTTTCCTAACACCTGAGTATCCTGCATTCCCCTTCTTTATTTGATTTAATGATTAAATATTGAGTCAGTACAATCAAGAAGTACATTCTGTTCGTCCTCACTCAGACGTCATGCAAATAAATGATTTGTTTGTGTCTTTGCATGGATTGCAAATGAAATCAGAGATGCATGAAAACAAACCGCTCCAAGTGTTTGATGTTAATTTAAAGCTGCAGTGAACCTGACAGCCTTCACAGCGTCTCACATCACAGGTAAGACATCACTCCTCTCAAACAAACTGCTTTTATTTGTCAGAACATGCAGCAGAAGGGACTTCACATTGGCATGAGCTTTTATTTTTAAGTTTTACGGTATGTTAATATTTCCTGTCTTGTTCTCTATTGAATTGACTTCAAGTGAACAAGTTTTAAAACTGTCTCTACTCATGTTTAACCAGGGGAATAACTCTGTTAGTCATAGAGGATTACTGTTTGCGTTTGGAGCAACGTTCTCTTTCTTGAACTTATTTTCAAAGTTGTGGAACAAAGTGTTCAGTCCATAATATCGTACTTCTTTATAAATCAAGACTTATTCTTCTCCCTCACCCTCCTTTCCGTACATGGGATAAATTGTGAATTGTTTTTTCGTTTTTCTTTTTCTGTTGTGTGTTTTGACATGTACGGAACAAATAAAAAAAAAAAATTAAATCGTCTCTATGGGATGTCCATGGGTTCTTACACAGAAGATCTTGAAGGAAGTATTCTCTGTTTTGAGACCAAATGGTTTGTCGTTCTCTGAGATCGACTCACCACGGGGACTTTTTTCTGTCTGCCTCCTCTGAAGCAAAGAGGTGCTGCTTGTCAGCAGGAAAGGCAGACAGCTGCTTGACGCTCACAAACTTAAACCAAAGCAGTGTCCAGAAATGTGCAAAGTTTTTAATGACAGTAGGAAACCTCCCTAAGGGGGCCCCATCTGGCAGCACTCACTCTATTTTAAAATGAAGTAGAATTATCCGTCTTTACCGTCTTTGATTTTTGCCTCGAGCCCCACCATACTCAAGAGGTTCCTCTGAACCGGGTTCTAGGAACTAAAGTAGTTCAAAGTTCCTGCGGTGCAGAATCAGTAAAGACGCCTCGTCATACCTCTGGGATCTTTGATTTTCACAGCATGTGGAGCGACTCGTTTCTAAGTCTGTCCATCCATCACCATCTTTGATTTCTCCCACAGCTGGAAGAGCCAACATCAAAGGGAGAAGCAGAATTGTCTCCATGGAGGGGACAACTTGTCTTTTTCTTCTCCTGTCAGGTGAGTGACTCCCTTTAAAAGAAAGTGTTTTTAGTTACATGTTTATTGTTAATGAGGAGTTAGCTGTTATGTTGATGTTTATGCCCCTCTGACGTTTGGGGGGGGGGGGGGGGGGGGGGGGGGTGTACTGTCCTCAGAGGCATTACAGAGG
Organism: Labrus bergylta; assembly: GCF_963930695.1. Lineage (NCBI taxonomy): Eukaryota > Metazoa > Chordata > Actinopteri > Labriformes > Labridae > Labrus > Labrus bergylta. The sequence goes on along the minus strand of NC_089217.1, from coordinate 14,539,082 downwards.
AGAAAGGGGATCAGCTGAGTCAGTGGGGGAGAACAGCGCTGTGTGTGTGTGACTTCACAGACTGGGACACCATGTCTGTCTTAAGGCATGATGGGGGCGGAGCTTTGCCAAAGACTCTGAAAAGAATCTGTGTTTATTCATTTTGTACCTTAAATCGTCTTTAGAGGGCGACTAAATCTAAATGTTGTTATTGTCACAGGTCTGTTTTTCCTTCCCGTCTGTTTCCCTCGTCGCTACATCCTCATTAGAGAGGCATTAACCTGGACTGAAGCTCAGAGATACTGCAGAGAGAAGTTCACAGACCTGGCCTCTGTGAGCAGCGAGCAGGAGTCAGAGCAGCTGCGGGAGGCTACAGAGGAACATGATGAGGATCATCTGTGGATCGGACTGTACGATGACATCGACAGCTGGAGGTGGTCCCTGGAGGAGGAGGGATACTACGGAGAAGGAGAGGCCGAGTTCAGGAAGTGGCATAGCAAAGTCTACAATAACTTCCAGGGTACACAGACCTGTGTCCTGATTTCTCAAGATGGGACATGGAATGATTTAATTTGCACCGCAAGTTACCAGTTTGTCTGCTACAGTGGTAAGAACTTACAGATGACTTTATGAAAGGGTGTGAGAGTGTCTTTGTTTTCAGTCCTGTTCTACATTACAGACCATTCTGCGCCCGTTTGCCCCCTTTATTAAGATTATTTCACTGCTCCTGATCGAGTCAGACTACCTCTGACTGAGGTAGTCAGCCTCTGACTCAACAGCCAATGAGAGCAAGCAGCCTGAGAAGCATCACCAACAGTCTCCATGTTTTTAAATCGGTTAAGATTTAACATTGTCTGGTGTGTGGCCAGCTTCAGCTGATTCCAAGAGACTCGGCTTTAAGGAAATTTTGGGGAGTTTTCAGAAGGTCTCAGACTTCAGGTGAAGGGCTGGATCTTTTTAGAAACAGAGGAGATGCATCTTCCACCATTCAGAACTGGATTACTTTAGTTCATACGACGGGCTGAAATCAAGAGAGGTTCAGGTTCTAACTGGGGTTTGATGACGGAGGTTACTGGGTCGCTTTCAGAGCAAATTCTTTCAGATGGTTAATAGTTCATATGCTTCATGTTCCTCCACTCACACTGTTCATTTGTGCTGAAACAGACTCCTCCTCCAGCTTCATCTTAGTGACTGAGCCAAAGACCTGGACGGATGCTCAGAGAGACTGCAGAGAGCGCTACACTGACCTGGCCAGTGTGAGGAACCAATCAGAGAACGACCAGATCAAGGGGCTTTTGAAGAAAGCACCTGGATCGGCCTGGATCGGCCTCCACAGAGACTCGTGGGGGTGGTCTGATGGGAGCCCCTATTCCCTCAGGAAATGGGCCACTGGTAGACCAATAAGTGGCTTCAGGACTCCCTGTACTGTTTTACATAAAGGTCTATGGGAAGACATGAACTGTGACGCTGAACATTACTTTGTGTGCCAAGGTGGTGAGTTTAAAACACACATGACTTCTCCTGAGTAGGACACGCCCACTTTTGGTCCAGGTTGAAATGTTTTCTCCTCTCACAGACCCGGTGAAGAAACGTGTGCTGAGGGTGCAAGTGACTCGCAAAGACTCGACTGTGAACCTGGAGGAAGCAGCTGCAGCCCTCCTGTGGCAGGTAGGAGAGAGATCGACCCATCCATTATTTAAACTGCTGTTTCCCATCGAGGGTCACGGGGGGGGGACGAGCCAATCCCAGCTGTCATTGAAAGAGAGAGGCGGGGTTACACCCTGGACTGTTCACCAGCTAATCACAGGGCTGACACAACCCCCCCCTTTCTTCGTTGTTTTTTTTTGTTGTTGTTTTTCTCTTTTAAGAGTCTTTGAGGATTCAGTGCTACACATGTCCAATGTTTTATTATTATTATTATTATTATTTTTATTATTATTATTAAGATAACCTAAAAGAGAAGAAGACGCCTCCCACCGTTTACTGAACACATCTGTCTTGTGTCTTGCCCCCCCCCCCCCCCTCAGTTCAGAGACAGGCTGAAGGAGCACGGCCTGAGAGAAGACGTGAAGCTGACATGGAGGAAGCAGCCGGATGGAATGATCTTCAACCTGGAAAAAAGAGAGAAGAAGAAGAAGAAGGAGGAGGAGGAGGAGGAGCAGGTCATCTGTTCATGAATCGACTGCTGTGTTTTGTTGCTTTAGTTCGGGCTTGAGATACCCAGTATGTAGTTTTCGGTTTTCGTACTTTTAGGGGGAGGTGCTGGAGCAACGGCTGTTATTCTTTGATTACCTGAGACCTGAGACCTGAGACCTGAAACCAGAGACCTGAGACCTGAGACCTGAGACCTGAGACCTGAAACCAGAGACCTGAGACCTGAGACCTGAGACCTGAGACATTAGACCTTAGACCAGAGACCTGAGACCTAAGACCAGAGACCTGAGACCTAAGACCAGAGACCTGAGACCTGAGACCTGAGACCTGAGACATGAGACCAGAGACCAGAGACCAGAGACCTGAGACCAGATACCTGAGACCAGAGACCAGAGATCTGAGACCTGAGACCTGAGACCAGAGACCTGAGACCTAAGACCAGAGACCTGAGACCTGAGACCTGAGACCTGAGACCTGAGACATGAGACCAGAGACCTGAGACCTGAGACCTTAGACCAGAGACCTAAGACCAGAGACCAGAGACCTGAGACCTGAGACCTGAGACCTGAGACCTGAGACATGAGACCAGAGACCAGAGACCAGAGACCTGAGACCAGATACCTGAGACCAGAGACCAGAGATCTGAGACCTGAGACCTGAGACCAGAGACCTGAGACCTTAGACCTGAGACCTGAAAACAGAGACCAGAGACCAGAGACCAGAGACCAGAGACCAGAGACCTGAGACCTTAGACCTGAAATCAGAGACATGAGACCAGAGACCAGAGACCAGAGACCTGAGACCTGAAAACAGAGACCAGAGACCAGAGAACAGAGACCAGAGACCAGAGACATGATACCTGATACCTGAGACCAGAGACCAGAGATCTGAGACCTGAGACCTGAGACCAGAGACCTGAGACCTTAGACCTGAGACCTGAAAACAGAGACCAGAGACCAGAGACCAGAGACCAGAGACCTGAGACCTTAGACCTGAAATCAGAGACATGAGACCAGAGACCAGAGACCAGAGACCTGAGACCTGAAAACAGAGACCAGAGACCAGAGACCAGAGACCAGAGACCAGAGACATGATACCTGATACCTGAGACCAGAGACCAGAGACCTGAGACCTGAAAACAGAGACCAGAGACCTGAGACCTGAGACCTGAGACCAGAGACCAGAGACCAGAGACATTAGACCAGAGACCAGAGACCAGAGACCTGAGACCAGAGACCAGAGACCTTAGACCAGAGACCAGAGACCAGAGACCAGAGACATGATACCTGATACCTGATACCTGAGACCAGAGACCAGAGACCTGAGACCTGAAAACAGAGACCAGAGACCTGAGACCAGAGACCAGAGACCAGAGACCTGAGACATTAGACCTTAGACCAGAGACCAGAGACCAGAGACCAGAGACCAGAGACCAGCGACCAGAGACATTAGACCTTAGACCAAAGACCTGAGACCAGAGACCTGAGACCTGAGACCTGAGACCTGGACCCTTACGGACTTACAATTGACGTCACCTGGAAAGTGAGTGCAGGAGGTTGTGAGGGCTTGAAATGGTTAAATTGGAAGGGGACATCACTTTGTGGTTTCTCTATAACCATGACAACACGACGTCATGTGACATTAGGTATTTTTATTTGACATGTTTTACTCACAGCTTATAAAAAGTTCTTAATGTTCTCTGCGCTGTGGGATGAATAAAGGTTTCTCTGATCTGCCTCTCTCTCTTTTCCTTCACAGACTCGCTGTAGAGTTCTGAATTATTCGCCAAATAAACTTATTTGGTAGACTTTAAATAGAGCGTGGTTTCTCCTTCCTGCGACTAAATCTAAATGTTGTTATTGTCACAGGTCTGTTTTTCCTTCCCGTCTGTTTCCCTCGTCGCTATATCCTCATTAGAGAGGCATTAACCTGGACTGAAGCTCAGAGATACTGCAGAGAGAAGTTCACAGACCTGGCCTCTGTGAGCAGCGAGCAGGAGTCAGAGCAGCTGCGGGAGGCTACAGAGGAACATGATGAGGATCATCTGTGGATCGGACTGTACGATGACATCGACAGCTGGAGGTGGTCCCTGGAGGAGGAGGGATACTACGGAGAAGGAGAGGCCGAGTTCAGGAAGTGGCATAGCACAGCCTACAATAACTTCCAGGGTACACAGACCTGTGTCCTGATTTCTCAAGATGGGACATGGAATGATTTCATTTGCACCGCAAGTTACCAGTTTGTCTGCTACAGTGGTAAGAACTTACAGATGACTTTATGAAAGGGTGTGAGAGTGTCTTTGTTTTCAGTCCTGTTCTACATTACAGACCATTCTGCGCCCGTTTGCCCCCTTTAACCATCGGGAGGGCGTGGCCAGACTCAAGGCCTACCATATCTGATTTTCTCTAGTTTGTATCAATAAGATTATTTCACTGCTCCTGATCGAGTCAGACTACCTCTGACTGAGGTAGTCAGCCTCTGACTCAACAGCCAATGAGAGCAAGCAGCCTGAGAAGCATCACCAACAGTCTCCATGTTTTTAAATCGGTTAAGATTTAACATTGTCTGGTGTGTGGCCAGCTTCAGCTGATTCCAAGAGACTCGGCTTTAAGGAAATTTTGGGGAGTTTTCAGAAGGTCTCAGACTTCAGGTGAAGGGCTGGATCTTTTTAGAAACAGAGGAGATGCATCTTCCACCATTCAGAACTGGATTACTTTAGTTCATACGACGGGCTGAAATCAAGAGAGGTTCAGGTTCTAACTGGGGTTTGATGATGGAGGTTACTGGGTCGCTTTCAGAGCAAATTCTTTCAGATGGTTAATAGTTCATATGCTTCATGTTCCTCCACTCACACTGTTCATTTGTGCTGAAACAGACTCCTCCTCCAGCTTCATCTTAGTGACTGAGCCAAAGACCTGGACGGAGGCTCAGAGAGACTGCAGAGAGCGCTACACTGACCTGGCCAGTGTGAGGAACCAATCAGAGAACGACCAGATCAAGGGGCTTTTGAAGAAAGCACCTGGATCGGCCTGGATCGGCCTCCACAGAGACTCGTGGGGGTGGTCTGATGGGAGCCCCTATTCCCTCAGGAAATGGGCCACTGGTAGACCAATAAGTGGCTTCAGGACTCCCTGTACTGTTTTACATAAAGGTCTATGGGAAGACATGAACTGTGACGCTGAACATTACTTTGTGTGCCAAGGTGGTGAGTTTAAAACACACATGACTTCTCCTGAGTAGGACACGCCCACTTTTGGTCCAGGTTGAAATGTTTTCTCCTCTCACAGACCCGGTGAAGAAACGTGTGCTGAGGGTGCAAGTGACTCGCAAAGACTCGACTGTGAACCTGGAGGAAGCAGCTGCAGCCCTCCTGTGGCAGGTAGGAGAGAGATCGACCCATCCATTATTTAAACTGCTGTTTCCCATCGAGGGTCACGGGGGGGGGACGAGCCAATCCCAGCTGTCATTGAAAGAGAGAGGCGGGGTTACACCCTGGACTGTTCACCAGCTAATCACAGGGCTGACACAACCCCCCCCTTTCTTCGTTGTTTTTTTTTGTTGTTGTTTTTCTCTTTTAAGAGTCTTTGAGGATTCAGTGCTACACATGTCCAATGTTTTATTATTATTATTATTATTATTTTTATTATTATTATTAAGATAACCTAAAAGAGAAGAAGACGCCTCCCACCGTTTACTGAACACATCTGTCTTGTGTCTTGCCCCCCCCCCCCCCTCAGTTCAGAGACAGGCTGAAGGAGCACGGCCTGAGAGAAGACGTGAAGCTGACATGGAGGAAGCAGCCGGATGGAATGATCTTCAACCTGGAAAAAAGAGAGAAGAAGAAGAAGGAGGAGGAGGAGGAGGAGGAGCAGGTCATCTGTTCATGAATCGACTGCTGTGTTTTGTTGCTTTAGTTCGGGCTTGAGATACCCAGTATGTAGTTTTCGGTTTTCGTACTTTTAGGGGGAGGTGCTGGAGCAACGGCTGTTATTCTTTGATTACCTGAGACCTGAGACCTGAGACCTGAGACCTGAAACCAGAGACCTGAGACCTGAGACCTGAGACCTGAGACCTGAAACCAGAGACCTGAGACCTGAGACCTGAGACCTGAGACATTAGACCTTAGACCAGAGACCTGAGACCTAAGACCAGAGACCTGAGACCTAAGACCAGAGACCTGAGACCTGAGACCTGAGACCTGAGACATGAGACCAGAGACCAGAGACCAGAGACCTGAGACCAGATACCTGAGACCAGAGACCAGAGACCTGAGACCTGAGACCAGAGACCTGAGACCTAAGACCAGAGACCTGAGACCTGAGACCTGAGACCTGAGACCTGAGACATGAGACCAGAGACCTGAGACCTGAGACCTTAGACCAGAGACCTAAGACCAGAGACCAGAGACCTGAGACCTGAGACCTGAGACCTGAGACCTGAGACATGAGACCAGAGACCAGAGACCAGAGACCTGAGACCAGATACCTGAGACCAGAGACCAGAGATCTGAGACCTGAGACCTGAGACCAGAGACCTGAGACCTTAGACCTGAGACCTGAAAACAGAGACCAGAGACCAGAGACCAGAGACCAGAGACCAGAGACCTGAGACCTTAGACCTGAAATCAGAGACATGAGACCAGAGACCAGAGACCAGAGACCTGAGACCTGAAAACAGAGACCAGAGACCAGAGAACAGAGACCAGAGACCAGAGACATGATACCTGATACCTGAGACCAGAGACCAGAGATCTGAGACCTGAGACCTGAGACCAGAGACCTGAGACCTTAGACCTGAGACCTGAAAACAGAGACCAGAGACCAGAGACCAGAGACCAGAGACCTGAGACCTTAGACCTGAAATCAGAGACATGAGACCAGAGACCAGAGACCAGAGACCTGAGACCTGAAAACAGAGACCAGAGACCAGAGACCAGAGACCAGAGACCAGAGACATGATACCTGATACCTGAGACCAGAGACCAGAGACCTGAGACCTGAAAACAGAGACCAGAGACCTGAGACCTGAGACCTGAGACCAGAGACCAGAGACCAGAGACATTAGACCAGAGACCAGAGACCAGAGACCTGAGACCAGAGACCAGAGACCTTAGACCAGAGACCAGAGACCAGAGACCAGAGACATGATACCTGATACCTGATACCTGAGACCAGAGACCAGAGACCTGAGACCTGAAAACAGAGACCAGAGACCTGAGACCAGAGACCAGAGACCAGAGACCTGAGACATTAGACCTTAGACCAGAGACCAGAGACCAGAGACCAGAGACCAAAGACATTAGACCTTAGACCAAAGACCTGAGACCAGAGACCTGAGACCTGAGACCTGAGACCTGGACCCTTACGGACTTACAATTGACGTCACCTGGAAAGTGAGTGCAGGAGGTTGTGAGGGCTTGAAATGGTTAAATTGGAAGGGGACATCACTTTGTGGTTTCTCTATAACCATGACAACACGACGTCATGTGACATTAGGTATTTTTATTTGACATGTTTTACTCACAGCTTATAAAAAGTTCTTAATGTTCTCTGCGCTGTGGGATGAATAAAGGTTTCTCTGATCTGCCTCTCTCTCTTTTCCTTCACAGACTTGCTGTAGAGTTCTGAATTATTCGCCAAATAAACTTATTTGGTAGACTTTAAATAGAGCGTGGTTTCTCCTTCCTGCTTTTTCACCGTCTCTCACTTTTTCCGTGTTATGGCGTTTGTTTACCTTGCCATTCTTGCGGGCTTCCCCGGGGGAATCTTATGTTTCACGTCTCAATGCTATGAACTCTGGGTAATTCCTTCACGCTGAAGTCTGCAGATATGCCCACTGACGGACAGCGTGCACCCTGCTGATGATCTTCAGTTCCAGTGGAAGCCGGCTCAACGTGTTCCGTTTAAAGAGTTTTTTTATGAAGAGAGTTTCATGAACACTTTTATTCTGAACACTTCTCAGCTAAACGAGACTAGAGAAAAGAAGCATACCTTACTGTACTCACTGCTTAACTGTGTTTCTAGATCATGCTCATTTCAGGTAAATTTACAGTGGGTACGGAAAGTATTCAGACCCCTTTACATTTTTCACTCTTTGTTTCATCGCAGCCATTTGCTAAAATCAAAAAAGTTCATTTTATTTCTCATTAATGTACACTCAGCACCCCATCTTGACAGAAAAAAAACAGAAATGTGGAAATTTTTGCAAATTTATTAAAAAAGAAAAACTGAAATATCACATGGTCATAAGTATTCAGACCCTTTGCTCAGTATTGAGTAGAAGCACCCTTTTGAGCTAGTACAGCCATGAGTCTTCTTGGGAATGATGCAACAAGTTTTTCACAACTGGATTTGGGGATCCTCTGCCATTCTTCCTTGCAGATCCTCTCCAGTTCTGTCAGGTTGGATGATGAACGTTGGTGGACAGCCATTTTCAGGTCTCTCCAGAGATGCTCAATTGGGTTTAGGTCAGGGCTCTGGCTGGGCCAGTCAAGAATAGAACAAAACTTCTGTGTTAAAATTGCTCTTAAGTGCCTGGTGCCAACAAGCTCTCACGCTTAGGAATAAACGAAAACAATGAACAAAACTTCTGTGTTAGCTCAGGAAAAGATCATGGTTTGGTAAGAAAAATGATGTAAGCCTAACCAATGACAGTTGGACTCACATAGGACTTGATGGCTACCTCCTAGTTGAAAGTCCTTGGTTTGATCTATTTGCTTTCCTAGAAAGATAAAGCACAGAAGTTATGCACAGTCCAGCAAGGCAGGGCGATGTATTACTTTGATTAAACAAACACCTAAACTACAATACTATGGATTAATTCTCCTGTTTATTCTATCAGTATCATAGTCAAACAGAATAGCAGGCCGTTACTTGACAACATCAAAGAAATAACCAACATTCTGAAGTATGACATCACAAGATGAAAGGATGGATTTTAGCAGAGGATTTGGAGAGTTACAGTATGAGAGCTTTGTGAAAGCACAATTTTAGTATGTCTTCAAAACTTGTAGCATTTGTAACATTTGCTACATAACTCAAATCATCAGCATTACATATAGGTCTTAAGGTAAAGACATGTTCTTCAAGTTGGAGGTTTCTCTTGAATTTGCCAATGCTCATTGCTGGAAAATTGCTCTTAAGTGCCTGGTGCCAACAGGCTCTCACGCTTAGGAATAAACGAAAACAATGAACAAAACTTCTGTGTTAGCTCAGGAAAAGATCATGGTTTGGTAAGAAAAATGATGTAAGCCTAACCAATGACAGTTGGACTCACATAGGACTTGATGGCTACCTCCTAGTTGAAAGTCCTTGGTTTGATCTATTTGCTTTCCTAGAAAGATAAAGCACAGAAGTTATGCACAGTCCAGCAAGGCAGGGCGATGTATTACTTTGATTAAACAAACACCTAAGCTACAATACTATGGATTAATTCTCCTGTTTATTCTATCAGTATCATAGTCAAACAGAATAGCAGGCTGTTACTTGTCAACATCAAAGAAATAACCAACATTCTGAAGTATGACATCACAAGATGAAAGGATGGATTTTAGCAGAGGATTTGGAGAGTTACAGTATGAGAGCTTTGTGAATGCACAATTTTAGTATGTCTTCAAAACTTGTAGCATTTGCTACATAACTCAAATCATCAGCATTACATATAGGTCTTAAGGTAAAGACATGTTCTTCAAGCTGGAGGTTTCTCTTGAATTTGCCAATGCTCATCGCTGGAAAATTGCTCTTAAGTGCCTGGTGCCAACAGGCTCTCACGCTTAGGAATAAACGAAAACAATGAACAAAACTTCTGTGTTAGCTCAGGAAAAGATCATGCCTTGGTAAGAAAAATGATGTAAGCCTAATCAATGACAGTTGGACTCACATAGGACTTGATGGCTACCTCCTAGTTGAAAGTCCTTGGTTTGATCTATTTGCTTTCCTAGAAAGATAAAGCACAGAAGTTATGCACAGTCCAGCAAGGCAGGGCGATGTATTACTTTGATTAAACAAACACCTAAACTACAATACTATGGATTAATTCTCCTGTTTATTCTATCAGTATCATAGTCAAACAGAATAGCAGGCTGTTACTTGTCAACATCAAAGAAATAACCAACATTCTGAAGTATGACATCACAAGATGAAAGGATGGATTATAGCAGAGGATTTGGAGAGTTACAGTATGAGAGCTTTGTGAAAGCACAATTTTAGTATGTCTTCAAAACTTGTAGCATTTGTAACATTTGCTACATAACTCAAATCATCAGCATTACATATAGGTCTTAAGGTAAGGACATGTTCTTCAAGTTGGAGGTTTCTCTTGAATTTGCCAATGCTCATTGCTGGAAAATTGCTCTTATGTGCCTGGTGCCAACAGGCTCTCACGCTTAAGAATAAACGAAAACAATGAACAAAACTTCTGTGTTAGCTAAGGAAAAGATCATGGTTTGGAAAGAAAAATGATGTAAGCCTAACCAATGACAGTTGGACTCACATAGGACTTGATGGCTACCTCCTAGTTGAAAGTCCTTGGTTTTATTTACAAACCAAGTCCATTTACATACCTATGGTGAAAAAACAATCCCCCACAACCAGGTATGTGAAGAAGTAGTCTAAGGAGGCTACTGAGGCGCTGCAGGACTGCTTCGACACCACTGACTGGGAGGTGCTGTGCAGCCCACATGGGGAGGACATTGACAGTTTAACCCACAGCATCACAGATTACATAAACTTCTGTGTTAAGAACACTGTACCCACCAAAAAAATACAGTGTTTCTCCAACAACAAACCCTGGGTTACCCCTGAGTTGAAAACCCTGCTCAATGAAAAGAGAAGAGTTTTTAGAGCTGGAGATAGAGAGGAGCTGAGGAGGGTGCAGAAGGAGCTCAAGAAAAAAATCAAGAAGGGGAAAGCCAGCTACCGAGCAAAGATGAAGGAGCATTTACAACATAAAAATGCAAGAGAAGTCTGGAGGGGCCTGAATAACATCTCAGGTCACAGCAGAAGGTGTGGGAGGGGCCCTGAAGCAGGAGACAGGGAGTGGGTAAATGAACTGAATCTGTTCTTCAATAGATTTGATTCTGCTCCCAACCCCACCCCCACCCACCAGAGCGCAGACCAGCCCACTTCTCAGACACTCCATCTGAGTACCCTGAGTACCCTGAGTACCCTGCCACCCCCCTCAACAGCCCTCTCCTCCTCCTCCACAGACGCCCCCCCAACAACCCCTTCCTCCTACTCTTCCTCCTCCTCCGACGGCCTCTCCATAGCAGCTGATCAGGTGAGAAGTCAGCTGAGGTTGATCAAGGCGAGGAAGGCCACAGGTTCCGACGGCATCAGCTCCACACTCCTGAAGGACTGTGCAGACCAGCTCTGTGAGGTTCTTCTTCACATCTTCAACCTGAGCCTGAGACTGGAGAGGGTCCTGACTCTGTGGAAGACTTCCTGCATGGTGCCAGTCCCAAAGACATCTCACCCCAGGGAGCCTAACCACTTCAGACCTGTGGCCCTCACCTCTCACCCGATGAAGACCATGGAGAGGATCGTCCTCAACAACCTCCGCTCCCTGGTGACTTCAAATCTGGATCCTCTGCAGTTCGCCTACCAGCCAAACATCGGGGTGGATGACGCCGTCATCTACCTGCTGCAGAGATCCTGGACTCACCTGGAGAACACCGGCAGCACTGTGAGGGTCATGTTCTTTGACTTCTCCAGTGCCTTTAACATCATCCAGCCTGCACTGCTCAGGGGGAAGCTAGAGGGGACGGGAGTGGACTGTCACCTGGCTGCATGGACAACGGACTACCTCACCAACAGACCACAGTACATGAGGCTTCAGGACTGTGAGTCTGACATGGTGGTCTGCAGTACAGGGGCCCCGCAGGGGACAGTTCTCTCCCCTTTTCTCTTCACCCTGTACACCTCGGACTTCTGTTACAACTCTGGGAGCTGCCACCTGCAGAAGTTCTCCGATGACACAGCCATCGTGGGGTGTGTGTCTAAGGGGAGCGAACAGGAGTACAGGCAGGTCATCATGGACTTTGTCGACTGGAGTGAGCTCAACCACCTTCAGCTCAACGCCAGCAAGACAAAGGAGATGGTGATTGACTTCCGCAGGAAGTCACCCCAGACTGCACCGGTGAACATCCAGGGCTTGGCCATCGAGAGGGTGGAGATGTACAAATACCTGGGTGTTCACCTCAACAATAAACTGGACTGGTCACACAACACCGACGTCCTGTACAAGAAGGGCCAATGTCGGCTGCACTGCTGAGGCGACTGAGGTGTCCACTTATATCTACTCTTTTATATTTTGTATTTTTAAGTTAAGTTTAAGCTTTAAGTTGTATTTAAATTGACACTTTATATTTAGGTTAAGCACTGTTGGTAATTTACTGCTCTGTGTGCCTTTGAATTGCCCCCAGGGGACAAAAAAAGTTTTTTGAATTGAATTGAATTGAATTGAATTGAAGGCAGGTCGATGTATTACTTTGATTAAACAAACACCTAAACTACAATACTATGGATTAATTCTCCTGTTTATTCTATCAGTATCATAGTCAAACAGAATAGCAGGCCGTTACTTGACAACATCAAAGAAATAACCAACATTCTGAAGTATGACATCACAAGATGAAAGGATGGATTATAGCAGAGGATTTGGAGAGTTACAGTATGAGAGCTTTGTGAGTGCACAATTTTAGTATTTCTTAAAAACTTGTAGCATTTGTAACATTTGCTACATAACTCAAATCGTCAGCATTACATATAGGTCTTAAGGTAAAGACATGTTCTTCAAGTTGGAGGTTTCTCTTGAATTTGCCAACGCTCATTGCTGGAAAATTGCTCTTAAGTGCCTGGTGCCAACAGGCTCTCACGCTTAGAAATAAATGAGACCAATGAACAAAACTTCTGTGTTAGCTAAGGAAAAGATCATGGTTTGGTAAGAAAAATGATGTAAGCCTAACCAATGACAGTTGGACTCACATAGGACTTGATGGCCACCTCCTAGTTGAAAGTCCTTGGTTTTATTTACAAACCAAGTCCATTTACATACCTATGGTGAAAAAACAACCCCCCACAACCAGGTATGTGAAGAAGTGGTCTATGGAGGCCACTGAGGCGCTGCAGGACTGCTTCGACACCACTGACTGGGAGGTGCTGTGCAGCCCACATGGGGAGGACATTGACCGTTTAACCCACTGCATCACAGATTACATAAACTTCTGTGTTAAGAACACTGTACCCACCAAAAAAATACAATGTTTCTCCAACAACAAACCCTGGGTTACCCCTGAGTTGAAAACCCTGCTCAATGAAAAGAGAAGAGTTTTTAGAGCTGGAGATAGAGAGGAGCTGAGGAGGGTGCAGAAGGAGCTCAAGAAAAAAATCAAGAAGGGGAAAGCCAGCTACCGAGCAAAGATGGAGGAGCATTTACAACATAAAAATGCAAGAGAAGTCTGGAGGGGCCTGAATAACATCTCAGGTCACAGCAGAAGGTGTGGGAGGGGCCCTGAAGCAGGAGACAGGGAGTGGGTAAATGAACTGAATCTGTTCTTCAATAGATTTGATTCTGCTCCCAACCCCACCTCCACCCACCAGAGCGCAGACCAGCCCACTTCTCAGACACTCCATCTGAGTACCCTGAGTACCCTGCCACACCCCTCAACAGCCCTCTCCTCCTCCTCCACAGACGCCCCCCCAACAACCCCTTCCTCCTCCTCTTCCTCCTCCTCCGACGGCCTCTCCATAGCAGCTGATTAGGTGAGAAGTCAGCTGAGGATGATCAAGGCGAGGAAGGCCACAGGTTTCGAGGGCATCAGCTCCACACTCCTGAAGGACTGTGCAGACCAGCTCTGTGAGGTTCTTCTGCACATCTTCAACCTGAGCCTGAGACTGGAGAGGGTCCTGACTCTGTGGAAGACTTCCTGCATGGTGCCAGTCCCAAAGACATCTCACCCCAGGGAGCCTAACCACTTCAGACCTGTGGCCCTCACCTCTCACCTGATGAAGACCATGGAGAGGATCGTCCTCAACAACCTCCGCTCCCTGGTGACTTCAAATCTGGATCCTCTGCAGTTCGCCTACCAGCCGAACATCGGGGTGGATGACGTCGTCATCTACCGGCAGCACTGTAAGGGTCATGTTCTTTGACTTCTCCAGTGCCTTTAACATCATCCAGCCTGCACTGCTCAGGGGGGTGGGAGTGGACTGTCACCTGGCTGCATGGACAACGGACTACCTCACCAACAGACCACAGTACATGAGGCTTCAGGACTGTGAGTCTGACATGGTGGTCTGCAGTACAGGGGCCCCGCAGGGGACAGTTCTCTCCCCTATTCTCTTCACCCTGTACACCTCGGACTTCTGTTACAACTCTGGGAGCTGCCACCTGCAGAAGTTCTCCGATGACACAGCCATCGTGGGGTGTGTGTCTAAGGGGAGCGTACATGTTACATGCTCATGCTACACACTGTGTGTGTTTTTTTAAGAACTGTGGTTACTGTGTAATTTTCTATTATTGTTTTTTTACATGTTATTATTATTTGTTTTTTTTTTTTATTTCTATTATTTTTATTTAAATGATTTTTTACATTCTTGTAATTTTTTTACATTCTTGTATTTTCTTTAATTTAAATGATGTAAATATGTTTGATCTGTTTTTAACTTCTAAGTATATTCCCGTCCCCTGTTTTTCTGGAGCTGCTGTAATGCACAAATTTCCCCCACGGGGGATCAATAAAGTTTATCTTTATCTTTATCTTTATCTCATTACCTCTGCTTGTCCTAGCTTACGAGGTCAAATTTAGTATAGGAATCTATTCTAAGAAACAAGTGTGTGTTTACACTTGATGGTTGGCTCATGGTGATTGGGACTCTTTATATCTGTTTCAATATTGGACCAACAAACCTGAATGCTGAGGGGCTGTGAAAGCTACATGATCAAAGGACTTGTGAGAGGTTGGCATCTTGGTCTGCTGGCCAACCATCAACTGGCAAGTTTCCAGTACTTTTGTCAGTGTGGATGGATGGTGGTCAGGGCCGGCCTCTGGACATCTGGGGGCTCTAAGCAGGATTTTTTTGTGGCCCTGCCTTGCGGTGGATAGTGTGGAGTATTGCCTTCGCAAACCAGCAACTGTATGCAATTACAATCCTTACACATTTTATCTTTACCTTTTTAAATATGATGGGACACCATTAATTTACTGCTTATTAAGTACACTCACTGAAACAGTCAAAGTAAAGCTTATAGACTTGCCACATTTCTACTTCTGCTTTGTTAGTGTTTGAATGTTATATACATTATATCCTTTGAGCAGTATAGCATATTTTTCATTTAAATTACTTTTTACTTAATAATTAATTAGAATTTTTGGGGGGATTTTCTGATTTTGAAATACTTTATTAATCCCTGAGGAAAATTCTGGTGATTTTAGACACGTTCTTCTCACACACGTAGGCCTGAATCACACACATGAACAAACAGAACCTGTGGACATGCAGGGAGCGCACCAGAGCACTCCCTGCAGGTCAGCGCAATTCATCCCTATTATGTTATAAATAACCTGACGGCGACATTTGTTTTATCGGTAGTTATGTTAGCTCCAGCTCCTTACTGACCTAATATTTACAGTCTATGCTGGCGACCCGTCTCGCTATAACAAGATAAGATAGATAAGATAAACTTAATTGATCCCCCATTGAGGGAAATTAGGTTGTTACGGAATCTTCAGGGTAATCAGCTAACAAAATATAGAAAGACAAAAACATTTACAGTTTTTAAATACAAGCTGAAATTAAAAATAATAATAATAATAATAAGAGAAATATTCTATATAAACACCTTCCCTTGTGGAAAGACATAAAGCCAGTTTGAAAATAAAGTATACAATAAAATAGAATTGCCCTCTATGGATGAATAATTTAACCAGACTTTATTATATTCAAGTAATCATAGTCATATTAGTACATAGCTAAACACACACATTCATTATCATTACTATTACATATTTTCATGATAATCATCCTGACGTAGAATAAACAATTGTTACGGTCTTTTCTGATGATGAAATAACCTATTTAGGTGTAAAAACTACAAACCCCATCATGCGCGCTAAGAGTTCCTGGTCTGTGACGTGCCGTGACGTAACACCTTCCCCATGAAAACACGAGCGAGACGCCGCTGTTTACATACATCACATGTTTCTGTTCCTGCGTTCACGTTGGTAGTCCCGCCGGGAGATTAAAAATAAAAGCCGGAAAATGACGGAGATTGAAAACTCGCAGCAGTATTTCTTCGGAGACATCGGTGAGTGTGAAAAAAGACGACGTGTCCGGTGAAACCGACGCTTTGTTCGGATTTTGACCTAATTTGACGTCGGTTCGGTATGGCAGGAATGTAAGCTAACACGATAAAATGTGTTATTAAGGCTAGGTTGTTGTCAACAGCTGTATTCAATGTAATTTATTACGTATTTACATTTCTTATTATTAATGTTATCATCCTTTTTCTTTGAATGTGAGTTCAAAATACGTTGTGTAACATTTGTGGTGTATGGGTTTCCATTAAACATGCTGCTCTCACACATATTTGTCTGACAAGGAAGCCTTTTAGGAGACATTCACGAATAGAAAGGAGAGACTTACTTTGTCCGGTATTTCAATACTTTTTGATACCAAGTGTTTCCAATACAATCTCTGTTATTTTAATGACCAATTGTATCAAAAAGTACAGAAACTAAAATAAACTACATCTGTTTGATTAGAAAGGAGCGCAGAAGAAGAGAGAATACATCAAACATTGCAGGCACACTGTCTAAACTGCACACTAAAACTGTGTCAACGTTTAGGTACCTTCAATTTGCCGATGTTTTTGTGCACTTCAGACACTGTGCCAGGAGTCTGCCTGCAATCTTTCATCACTGAAAACAAGAAGTTAAGCAATATTGGATACCTAGGACTTCTATTTTTCAACTTCAATATTGTTGTATTTTTAAATGTATCGTATTGAAGTTTAAAATTCTGGTATTGTAACGACCCTTGTTGAGAGCGTATAAACAAAAAAATAGTTATGTATCCACATATTCTACATTACAGCTTTATAAAATCATCAGTATATACATAAATATGTGATAATATTGATTCATGAATCGTCTCTACATGACCATCGTGTGTGTAATGATCCCCCCCCCCCCATGCAGGCTGCTGGTCAGAGAGAACGGAGGTGCACAAGGCAGCGTCCCTCGGTCAGGCGTCCCAGCTGCAGCACCTCATAGAGAGCGGGGCGTCGGTCAACATGGTGGCTGTGGACTCCATCACGCCGCTGCACGAGGCCTGCCTCCAGGGTCAGACCCAGTGCGCCCGACTGCTGCTGGATGCTGGAGCTCAGGTCAAACAGCGGCACTGAACAGATGAGCGCTCAAACGACAGGTAAAGGCAGAAGAAAAAGTTGTGATGTATGATTCTGTACTCTGGGGTGTGTCCCTATTTAGGTGGATGCGAGGAACGTGGACGGGTGCACTCCGCTGTGTGAAGCCAGTTCGGCTGGTAGTTTGGAGTGTGTGAGACTCCTACTGGATCGCGGCGCCAAGGCCAATTCTATTCTCACCTCCCGCACGGCCTCGCCGCTCCACGAGTCCTGCTTAGGAGGTTAGCACCTTTTCTTTAAATTGAGCTAACCAACTGTTTAACTCTGTACATTCACAGGATGACGTTTTCTCTGAATCTTTTCAGGAAACTCGGACTGCGTGAAGCTCCTGATAACCGTGGGTGCTAGCCTGGAGGCGTACAACCTTTACTACGGGACCCCGCTGCACGTCGCTTGTGCTTACGGACACACAGACTGTGTCAAAGTGCTGCTCAATGCAGGTGGGCAAAGCAGGATGGGACTCTTGTTCCTCGGAGGTCACAGAGATGGATTGTGAGTGTGGGGGTATTTTGATGCTCATGCCGGTGTGACTTCAGGACAGGCGAGCTGAGCTGTAACACGACCTCCTGCAGCCTCAGCTGAACCTGACAACAACCACACAACAAATATATACATGTGGCAATACCTTCAGATTAGCATGTTGTGGCCTATTAATTACAAACTGTTTACACTCTAGGAATCGTCATCCAACATTGCAGCTTCATTTTCTGCCTCTCACAAGCCCACTTTTTAACAAAACTTGAATTAGTTTTCTGGCATCAGATAATGATAAACTAATCATCAGAATAATAACACAAGCATGGACGTCTTTCTAATCTCTTCCTTAAAAACAATCATGCTCCAAAAATACCAAAACCAACCAAATTCACATGTTTCTTTTTTCACTCCTTCATATTTGCTTTGGAATTTGTGTGTTTTTTTTGTGATTCACAGCCTGATATCTTTGGACTCAGTCCAGCCTAAACCGTCCTGCTGCCACACATCCTGACTGGAGAAACTATTGTGGATTAATCCGCTGCTGCAAATAGTCCCGAACAAATGCACACCTTCCGCTTGCTGATGAGTTTGTTCCGACCCTGGCTCAGGGGGCGTGACATGAAGGAGTCAAAAACGTTCCATCAGCAAAATAATCTTTATTGCCAAACAATTTTAAACAAATACTCAAAGAAAAGTAAACATGACCGCTGAAGCCATGCTTCTTACCCTGGCTTCAGATTGAGGAAGAAGGGGGAGGAGCTTGACTTGTTCTGTTGTCAGCCGCCAGGTTCAGCGGATCAGAGGATCAGAGGTTGAGTGTGGAGGTCAGGTAGTGCCTCAAAGAAAACAAAACGTGTCACCTTTGCCACTAACAATTGAAAACTACACTGGATAGCTCTTTTTGTATGATTAAATCATAAACTTAGGAGCTGATTATTTCTTTGGTAGAGACCACTGGGCGGAGAAACTCGAAGTAAGAGGCTACCATGTTGTTCCTTTTTTAAAGACGCTGAGTATTTGACAGCACTTCCTGTTTGTTTCAGGTGCTAAAGTGAATGCTACCCGGCTGCACAAGACCCCGCTGCACCATGCTGCCAAAAACATGCGGGTGGAGATGATCGAGATGCTGGTGGAGTTCGGCGCCAACATCTACGCCAGGGATCAGACCGACAAGAAACCCTTGGATTACACCACGCCGGGGTCGCCCTCTGCAGCCTGCCTAAAGCTATATGAGAGTAAGTCGATCAGGAAAGCCACAGCTGCAGGGAAAACAAACACTCATTTCTAACCCTGCACATGAGCGTAGTGTCAGCTCTGAAACACTAGAGGGCGAGCAAGGATCACGTTTCACCTCAGACAGATGACACCTGTTGTTTACTTTGGGGCTGATTTCTTCACATGCTTGTTGGATGAATATGAGAAGATGACGGTTTACAGGGAACAGAGCTTTATATAGCTTAAAGTTAAGCTATTTACAAGCTTTTAAGTGACTCTACTCGCTCGCACATCCAATCTGGGAGCATTGACAATCTTCTTTTTTTTTTAAAAAGATTGATTTTTGTGCCTTTTAATGGAGAGATAGGACAGTGGATAGAGTCGGAAATCAGGGTGAGAGAGAAAGGGGAACTTGGGCCGCCTGCCCGGCAGACCACAGCCTCAACACATAGCGCACCAACCACCGTGCCACCAGCAATCTTCTTGATTTATTTTTTCTGCAGAATATATTGTAAACTATTTCATCTGACACTTTTTTTTTTTTGTCCCGCTCTGTAGCCACTCCGATGAGTCTGCAGCAGCTCAGCCGGGTGGCGGTGAGGAGCAGGCTGGGCACCCGAGCTCTGAAGGTCGTGCATCAACTGGAGATCCCCAAACTCCTCATCAGCTACCTCTGCTATCAGTGACCTGTCGGCTCTGCAGGAGGATGGACGGTTAAAGACACACTGGAGACTCACAGAGCTGCTGAGAGTAGCCCAGAAGAGGTGCCGTTGTTAAAATATAACAGTACACACACACACACACACAGATGTTCTTAGAGGTCTCTCTGATGCTGCATTCACACTAAATTAACCCATTCATAGTCTTTAGACTCACAAGACCACCGTCGTATTTGCAAAGTTAAAAAAGTGCAAACACGCGAAGTGGTTCAGGCAGTTTTCCAGACGATTTGTTGTCATTTTTTTTTTTAGAGGTGAAACGTTTCTCAGTTTCCATTTTGACTGAATGTTTTTAATTTTGTTGCATCAAACAAAAGAAACAACGTTTAAAACTAGGCATCAACATCTGATCAAAAGTCTTAAAACCTCCTTTTCTAATGAGCACTTTCTGCAGCAGGTGATGATGTAACGGCTCGGGAACACGTTATGTTATCACAGCGGCTCAAGAGTTTTTCAAGTGTGCAGATGTTAGAAATAGAAACAGTCACAACAAACGGCAGCGAGATCTGTCGCTGTAAATACACACAGGCCGCGGTCTGACTCACAGGATGGAGACGCTGCTTATAAACATGACATCAGCTGTGCATTTCTAACATAGTTCACCTTCTCTTCTGCTAGCTGCGTGTCACAGTTTTCCTAAATTGTCCTCACATTGTGAACAGTGACAGTAACATTGAAGATCAAGATGGTGAAAATGGCAAAGGTTTGGATCATGCAATGGGCAGGCCTGTTCTTAAATGCTTATTTAAATGTTTATGTTAAGTTGTCTTTAGCAGGGATTTAGCTACTTTATCTTTTTACAGTTAAATAAATAATAAAAGGTCTTAATATTACAGACGTGTTCATGCAATGAGCAAATGTTTCGGTTACAAAAAGTTCTCTTGTTCCACAGTTTTGTACGGCCATTGAGTACATTCACATGGACTTGAGTGTCCCGGTTTTGATCGGGTTTGTTAAGTATCCTGTTTTTGTGTTGTGCATGTTCACGCCAAATCCTGAATATGATCAAAACTGGGATGAGGCTTAAAACTGGTACACTAAAGTCCATGTAAATCCTCATTGTTGTGGATTCCTCGGCTCTGTGACACCCAGGTCGATTGTGATAAGTTTGGAGATATAAAAGAAAAAGATGCATCATACCTTAAGGTTGTCAAAATGTGTGGTACTATTCAATACCATGTGTTTTAAAAAGATCTGTGTTATTTCTCATGATCGATGGTCTGTTACGTACGACAGGTGCGTAGACTAGGGGTGAATCAATCAGAAATTGCAGGTAAACTCCTGCAAAATATTGCAGGAGTTTACTGGCAATTTTTGATGATTTAAAAAAATAAATTACTACACTCTGCTCTGTTTCAAATACGCTGTGGTTCTATTGTCAAAGGAGCACACTGCAGGCACGCGTCAAGCTGTACAGAATAGAACAACAGGAAGGAAAATAAAACCCAATATACGGACTCCCGATCGTATTTTCCATTTCCATGTTCCATCAACATTCAAAACAGGCACTGCCTGAACAAAAGATCAAACGGGGAAAGACAAATGTTCTAGCTTCACTTTTGGGGAGCTGTCAGGACGTCCATATTTCATACTGTCTGTTAGTGTTGCTTATAGGAAAAATAAATTCCAATGAATGCTTCATTAAAACAAAAAGTTTGACATGTTACTTAACCTGCTGACAGGAAGTCATCCTCAAATAGAAATCCAAGCGTTGGTGTCCTTTTTTTAAACTATTGTTGCCTCTTTTCAGTAAACATGATGAGTGCTCTGTCTGAGGGTTATTGTTGTGTAATAAGAAGCATTAACTGCAGATGTTGAAGTCTTAAATAAGGTTTAATGTTTGCCGTTCACATAAATAGAAGCATCACTGGCACCACAAGAGACGAAGAGTTTGTGCTTCTAATATTAGACACGATTACAGTCCAGTTTTTATTTAAATAAAGTTGGCGCTCAGGGAGGACGGAGACAAATGGCATCTTTTTCCTGGCAACAGAAAGTGGCTGTATTCAAACCTAAACACGTCTCTGTACCGTAAACGGCGAGTTACAGTGAAATGTAAAGTGGGTGCACATTTCCTAAATAACTTGATTTATTAAGAAAGTAACTTGCAGAGAAATACCAATCGGTTTTGTTGTCACAGCAGCACCCAGAGCCAGAGTGACAAACTCCAGATGCTGCTTCTTGTTCACAGCCTTTTTGTTTGATGCAGACACTGAAGCTGCGATCCTCGGTGCCTATTCATAGCTCTGTGTTTGCTTCTCCACTAAAACTGCTTCTAGAGAGCACGCTGAGGTCACAGTGTTTTTAGAGGAAATGTTTATGAATTCCTCAAAGTGCTCCAGGTTTGCTTTATTTGCTCTTTTTTAAGCTGTTTTGGAAGTTGCATAACTTTTATCTGCAGGGGTCAAACCGGGTCGAACACAAACTTTATTTTAACTCTCTGAAATCAGAACGCCGCGAAATGGGGCCAGCACATTTCTCTCCTTGAAGTTGAGTCTCTCTTGCTAAATGTAGTGTCCCAATTAATATCATAGTTACCAAGCGAGCTCTAGTGTTCGCTGTTAACCCCTCGTGCTCCAGCCTCTCATCCCAACATAGTCATGCAGCTTTTTAAAAACAAAAGAAGAAATACATATATCCATTATCTTTCACCGCTTTTCCCGTTCAGGATCCTGAGGGGCTGGAGCCGATCCCAGCTGTCATTGGTTGAGAGGCGGGGTAACACCGGGGTAACACCCTGAACTGTTTACCAGCCAATCACAGCGCTGACATATAGAGACAGACAACCAGCCACACTCACATTCACACCTACGGGCAATGTAGAGTCACCAGTTAACCTCACGAGCATTTCTTTGGATTGTGGGAGGAAGCTGGAGTACCCGGAGAGAACCCACACATGCACAGGGAGAACATGCAAACTCCACACAGAGAGGCTCCTGTCCAATGGGGATTCAAACCAGGAACCTCCTCACTGTGAGGCAACAACACTAACCACTGCACAGAAACACAATGCGAAAAAGCAGGCTTCAAATGAATGATCCACAAACAAATAACTGTGTTTACATCGGTCAATGCCCTGACCAAGACATACATCACAAAGTTTATTCCTTGATTTAAGAATTGAAGAAGATTCCTCGTCTTTTATTCCTCATTAACAGTCTTAACTCGAGCTGCTTTACTTTCAGGAGACTTTTTCTGTAACTGGAAACTGGCCGTCTTCTTTATTAAAATGTGGATGCATTCAAACCGACAAACAGAGGAGAGAGTGAACAACGCGCAGAACACGTGCACGATCACGTGCAGACGAGAGGAACTAATTTAAAGAGCAAATTAAAGTCAGATGAAAACAAATGTGCTTCTGCTCTCTGTAGTGATGCCGTAACTCGAGTAGAAGATGCAGAAACACTCGGTTAGTCCTCGAGCTCCAGCTCTTGAGCTCAATCACTGACAGTAAAATGTGCGTAAGCTAAACACGAGTGACCTTAGTCTGTTCTCCCTGTTTGGTATAAAGTACAAACAGCGTCCACGTGCAGTTTTCTGACCTCACCCTGCAGGATTTTTGGGGATTTAATTTATGATTTCCAAACTTCCAGCAGCCAAGTGAGAGATCATCTGTCAGCTCTCCCAGAGGCCTGCACCTGCATGTATAGTGTTTCTCTTTCTGACCTTTACGAAATCATCAAAAGCAACATTTCATACTTTGCCATCCAAATCTCTCTGTTCACCCCCTTCTCTGGCTCGCACCCTAAACGTGCCCGAGCTGCACGCTGCTGGCTCCAGACACACAGCTCGTCTGCTGCACGCCATAAACATGCCAAACTGTTGCAATTTTCTTTTGCAAAATAAAACTCCCATCGTCTGTAGATATTTTGATTGGTTTTCATGCCACAAGAATGCATCTTGCTCATTACAACCTCATGCCATAAATAATCCCGAGGCTCAGATCTCTCCTTCTTCCCACAGTTTCTGACAGACTTCAAATATCTGACCCTGAAACATATTAAGGACTGAACTTGTGTCTTAAAATAACCTCAACAAAACATGCGATTTTCAAAGCGTTCTGAGGCTGCGGAGGGACTGGAAAAAGCCAAGGAGAGGAGCGAAGGCATGCAGGGAATGTCCCGAGTTATCTAAGATGAAAAATGCTCAGAAAATAGGAATGCTGGAGAACATGGGGAACAAACGAGAGGTGTGTTATTTTGAAAGTTTCCCCCTGGTGTGTGTGATTTTTCAAAGTTATGGCAGTTCTCATGGTTTAATTATTATATTCTTATTAAAGTGAATAAAGTCTCAAATTGTTCCTCTCAGATGTTCAAAACACACAGGAGGTGCTCGGGAGGTGATGAATCGTCCATGAAAAATGTGTCATGAATATTTATCTGTACAGAAGTGTTGCTCTGAATATCATTAAAATGTTGATTTGTTGAATACATTTGACTCTCGACCTGTTTCTTGTCCTCATGTTTTTGCATGAACCGGCTTTTCGTATTTATTCGTATCAAACCTGAGACATAATTCGGGTTAGATTACTTTCTGCAGCCGGTAAAGCTGGCAACGATGACACAGATATCGATGATTTTCTCTTCTTAGTTTCATCTGTCTCCATCCTCTTCCTCTTAACCTCAGCCATTGTATCAAACAGTACAAAGACAGCTCTCTATCCTGCTTTTTATGCTGTGTGAACTAGTGCCGTAAAGCTGTACCCACTTCAAGTTACATAGTGCTGAAAACATGCTGCCAGGCGCTCTGTGGACATGAGAGACACCATTCTCCATGTTGAAAGTTATCGTAACATTAGGTTGACTTTAGAAAAGTTACATATAGTTGCTTTAATGCCTAATGAACATAAAGTAGAGCTGCAAGAAGCGGCTGTGGTTTAGTTGGTAATAATTATCAGCTTCAGAAGGAACAAGTTTCCAAGCTTTAAGGTTCAGACCTATGTGAAACCCTTGGATGATTCATTCATTTTTTGACTATGATGTTCTCTTCTTCACTGTCAGAATTTTAGCATACACATTCTGAGGTATTTGATCAAATCGAGCACATTTTGAAAGATCAAAAGATCCTTTTTTTTAAGCTGGATTTGTGCAAAACATCCATGGTTGAAGTAAAGAAATTGGATTTAGTACATATGTACAGTTGCACTTGTTCACCACTAGGGTGTGCTGTGGTTAAAGAAATCATTTGTCAGAGTTGGAGATGTAGTGAGCCAGCAGTAACATGTTTCCTAGTCAGTTTGTGTTCAGGCCCAGAGGGCTCCCGAGTCTCTGCTCGTCCTCCTGCGTCTCTGCTCGCTTGTTCTAATGAGTCTGTGGAGTCACTGTCATCTGTCAGGAAACACAGCTCTTTCAGCCTCATGAGAAAAGAGATCTTCCTCGTTACACCGTAAACCGACGGAGGATCACGTCTTGGCAGTAAACGTGCAGAGAACGGAGGAGCAGATTGGGAGAGGAGATCGTGGGATTTGAGGCGTTAAGCGGGCAGGAACTGGGAGGCTTTTGTTTGAGAATCAGAGATAAACAGAGAGCTGGATGCTGTGATGGTCCGATGCTATGCCCCCCCCCCCCCATCAGACAGAAAATCAGCAGCTGGAAATGAGCTACAGATGTGAGACGGATTCTGCAGGATGTAAACTAACATACAGATAAAAAAACACAAATACTATGACGCTCAAAAGGAAGGCCTCAAGTTGTAGAAACCCTTTAGACTTGTAGAGAAGTTTGAGCCTTTGTGTTAGTGTTTGTGTTAAGTCATTACAGTTGAAGGATGACTTCAGACCTCAGGACAGTTTTCCTCTTCCACTCAGTCCAGTTTGAATAATCCTGGGCCCAGAGTAGGCAGCAGTAGTTCTTGATCTGGTTTGGTCTCCTCTTCGCATGGTAGAGTTTCAGCTTCCACTTGTGGATGTAGTGATGAACTGTGCTCACAGAAAATGTCTTCTGGGGCGCTGGAGTCCCATCGATGGCGGCCTCCATGCTGGAAATCCTGTCTCAGCCTAACTTTCAGTCAACCTAACGACAGGCTGAGATGGAGATGCGTCGGGCCTTTTTGTGTCCACTTCAGAATCATGTCTGTTTCTGATGCGGACAACCAATATTGGTTTTCTCCCTTGTCCACTGCATAAAGATAAAGATAAACTTTATTGATCCCCCGTGAGGGAAATTTGTGCATTACAGCAGCTCCAGAAAAACGGGACAGGAATATACTTATTAAAAACAAAAATAGAAGTTAAAAACAGATCAAACATATTTACATCATTTAAATAAAAAAAAATCCAATAATGTAAATGTAAAATTACACAGTAACTTGTTCTTAAAAAAAACACACACAGTGTGTAGCATGAGGTGGCGATGTTGTTAAAGAGTCCAATTAAACAGTCTGACGGCAGATGAGATGAACGACCTGCGGTAGCTTCTCTGTCTTGCAGGGTGGGTGTCTGAGTCTGCTGCTGAAGGAGCTGCTCAGGGCCCCCACAGTGTCATACAGGGGGTGAGAGG
The DNA here is from genome assembly GCF_963930695.1 of Labrus bergylta. Lineage (NCBI taxonomy): Eukaryota > Metazoa > Chordata > Actinopteri > Labriformes > Labridae > Labrus > Labrus bergylta. Next base: position 14,512,618 of record NC_089217.1, on the reverse strand, counting down.
GGTTGTCCATGATGGATGTCAGCTTCACTAATGTCCTCCTCTCACCCACCTCCTCTACAGAGTCCAGAGGACAGTCCAAGACAGAACTGGCCCTCCTGACCAGTCTGTTCAGTCTCTTCCTGTCTCTCTCTGTGGTCACTCCTCCCCAGCAGACCACTAGATAGAAAAGTGCAGACGCCACCACAGTGTCATAAAAAGTCCTTAGCAGAGTCGTGCACACTCCAAAGGACCTCAGTCGCCTCAGCAGTGCAGTCGACATTGGCCCTTCTTGTACAGGACGTCGGTGTTGTGTGACCAGTCCAGTTTATTGTTGAGGTGAACACCCAGGTATTTGTACATCTCCACCCTCTCGATGTTCCTGCGGAAGTCAATCACCATCTCCTTTGTCTTGCTGGCGTTGAGTTGAAGGTGGTTGAGCTCACTCCAGTCGACAAAGTCCATGATGACCTGCCTGTACTCCTGTTCGCTCCCCTTAGACACACACCCCATGATGGCTGTGTCATCGGAGAACTTCTGCAGGTGGCAGCTCCCAGAGTTGTAACAGAAGTCCGAGGTGTACAGGGTGAAGAGAAAAGGGGAGAGAACTGTCCCCTGCGGGGCCCCTGTACTGCAGACCACCATGTCAGACTCACAGTCATCGATACAATCTGAGACGGTTAAATAGGAAGCTGAAATTTACGACCTTTAGCATTCAGCACATAGCCTGAGCAAATCACAGGAGAGGCATCCAGAGATTTCTTCAGATTCTCTTAATCTTGTCATGATATTATGCACGATAGATGATGATTACATTTGTGTGTGCTAAATACATCGGGGAGCTGAGAAACTGTGCTTACTTACTTTTTGGGGCATCAAAAAAGGTGACTCTTGGGTGTGTTTGTACTGGAGGGATATTTGGAAAAAAAAAATGGAGGAGATACCTGCACCAATACGACTGGGCTCAAAAGCCACAAAAGAGTCCGCAGGCTGAGAGAAATACCAAAATATTCTCTTTAATTTGTGCACAAGTGGTCAAACCAAAAGCTGCTCACAGCATTGATATGCACTCTTGAAACTGACTACACTAAACACTTGTACATTGTTTGTTTATCTAAGAAGCAGCAGTAATAAGCAGCTCAATCAGGTGGGGATCAACAGTGGGGAGCTGTTATATGACGATTTCTATTAATGTTCTTAAAAGGAGATAAACAGCCTAATCAGGCTCACGTACATGGAGCATATTATCTTCCCAGCTGTCCATATCGTTGGATCAACACTAAGCTGTAAGATAAAAAGACCACATAACCACCATCAGTTACTGCATCTTTCTGTGAGTTCTGACAGGCGGCCATTCGTCTTTTTTATTCCATAGATTGTGTAACTGTTTCTTAGCGTGGTTATACAACTGACCTGGCTCGCCTTAAGCTGCCACGGGAACATTTGGTGATGATGAACTACAAAGGGAGCTTGCACAGTCGAACATTAAGACTGATCAGGCCGTCTGTTCACATGCCTCTCCTGTGATTTGCTCAGGCTATGTGCTGAATGCTAAAGGTCGTAAATTTCACCTTCCTATTTAACCGTCTCAGATTGTATCGATGAAACAAAAAGTGCAGCAACATGATGTTTGAGAAGACGATGTTCTCCAATGCTCAGTGCTGAGTCTACAGTCTGGTGGGGCCCGAGGCAGAACTTGACAGGGGGCCCCTCCAAGCAGCATTCATCTCTGTAATGTTTTAAGTACATATATCAGTCTTTCCTTTCCCCTTCAGTGACGTTCATTGATGAACCTTTTCGCAGTAATAATGCACCGATGCTTGTTAAGGCAACAAGAGTGAGTGCTGTCAAATGGGGCACTAGTGGCGCAGTGGTTAGTGCGTGGGCCCCATGTGCAGAGGCCATGGTCCTCCAGACGGGCGGCCCGGGCTCGGGCTCCTTTCCCGCATGTCGTTCCCCACTCTCTCTCTCCCTGCTTTCTGAATCTATCCACTGTCCTATTTGTCCAAAAAAAAGCCCAAAATAAATCTTATTAAAAAATAAGAAAAGGGTTCCCTTGTCAATGCACACTTTGCACATTTTGGGCCACCGCTGTGGTTTCAAGTTTGACAGCCCTCGGGGAGGCCCCTACTAGCATGGGGCCCCAAGCAGTTGCCTTTTGACAGGCAGCACCTCTGCTGGTGCTCATGGTTTGATACGACATTTGGCCAGAGGATTCAAAGAAGTCTTAAGTGTCTGGAGTTTGTGTTGTGTTTTTTTTATAAAGACAGACATCAGCAAATACTGTTGCATGAACTGACGTGTATCTTTTTCATTTTGAATTAATGCTGGCATCTCAAACACTTAACTTCTGATTCAGTGAAGACTTTTTTTAATGGGGAGTGGGAATCACCTGTTGGAGAAAATGTCGGCATTGTTAAGGGTCTTATAGCAAAAGAAGAAATAAATAAACATCAGTATCTGAATTGGCTCAAATGTGATTTTAAACATCGGTATCGGCCCTGATTTGAACAATCATCTTTACTTTGAATGATCCGCTGATAACCCATGTAATTACTGTCATCTATAAATATTGTTGCTTTAATCTCTGATGGACAAACATTCTGTGACATCGCATGGTGCAGCTCTCACAGTTGTCCTTTCCTTCAAAGGTTAGCATAGTCAGGATGGTTCACTGATGGCCAAAGGCACAAAGCTGTGGTTTATTAGCATGGCTTCAACATGGTCTAGACCAGTCTGTTTACTTTGAATACGTCAAGTGGCTTCCAAAGGACAAAAACAACCTCTGAGAATCAAGTTTAAAACCGCTCTGGAGAAGGAAAAACTTTCGTCATACCAGTTTCCCCATAAAATCAAAAGAGCAAAGTAGGAAATGATATTCCACAGAGCCGCGGAGAGATGTCCAACTGGACGTCCACGTTGTCTTGAGCTTCACTGGAAAACTGAGTGTGTCGTCCAGCGGGCTTCTGCTGAGCAGGCGTGCGTCACAGCAGCTTCAAAAACACAAAGACGGGAGAGTGAAAATGTCTGGGAAGGAAACTCTGCTGACTTCTTCTTTTTTTTTTTTTATTGGAACGGCTGTATTCGAGGCTGGGCAACTTCAGGACAGGACGGGGGACTCCCTTCAGAAAATACAACCAGATGGCTCGCTCATATAGCTGCTTTTGATGTGTGTGTGTGTGTGTGTGTGTGTGTGTGTGTGTGTGTGTGTGTGTGTGTGTGTGTGTGTGTGTGTGTGTGTGTGTGTGTGTGTGTGTGTGTGTGTGTGTGTGTGTGTGTGTGTGTGTGTGTGTGTGTGTGAGAGCCCCGGGCGTTGTCATCCAGACACACGTGAATATTATTTTCTCAGACTAAACGGTCTGTTTTACAGTAAGTGTGGGAGCAGACTGTGAGGGTGGAGACCAGATTCCAGCATGGGATGAAAGCACTGAACTTCAGCCTCTTGGAGAAGTCTTTCATTTCCCAGTGAAATCAATAAATCATTATAATTAAAGTCTTAATCCTTCTAAATCTGTTTTCTCTTACATCTCTGCTGTGTACTCTTCAGTAAGACGTTTGTTTCCCTGGGATTTTTGTCGTCACGTTTATGTTCTTGCTGCTGCTGCTGATGTCTTCATATATTTACAGTGAAATCGGGTTTGGTCAGATCTCTGTGTCCTCCATCAGACTGACGTGTCCTGATGAGGTTGCAAGCGGTCAGAAAGAGTCTCGTAGTTCTCTGGAATTCTTTGAGCAAGTTTAAGTGAGTCAATCTTGTAAAGCCACAGTTTACACACTAAAAGGCTAAAATTAGACCTGATATGGGAATCCTGCAGGGCGAGAAGGCTGGTACAAACACAAACACACAGAAAAAGGGAATTGTTCAGATCTATGATAGCAATCTTCATTTGAAGGCCAGAGGTTGTAGAAAATCTCTCGATGCGAGTTCAGTCTGTTTGACAGAACTGTAACAGCTGCTCTGTCAGGATGCTTCTGTTCATGGAGATTAGTCTCCCTTCGAAGCGTTCCTCCATTCATAGAAAGATTCCTGCTGTGAAGAAGTGGAATAATCGAATCCCAGAGGTCACTCTGAGGCTGCACGTTCAGCCAGGATGTGAAATTCTAAATTTACCTTGACTGAGAAAGGTTAAAGCAACATAATGGGGGATTTGTCTTGGTTTTAGTTTAGTTTTTAGTTCATCATTTTATTTGAATGAGGGACAGTGTACAAGCAGACTTTAATGCCAATTATTAAATAAAAGGAGCAGCATGTAACTCTGACACCTAGTGTTTAAAATTGGTACTGCAGTCCAAATTCTAAACATTGTAGAGATCTGTCTCCCCCCGCCCCCTCCTCTCTAGAGTTGATGCTCACACAGGTTGCCATGTAGTGGACACTGAAGCTTCAGTGTTTATCCAGCTCTGCATCGGTCTGTAAACCTTTCTGTGTTCTAACCTCTCTCCATTTTTCAAAAGCATCTCCAATATTGATCCTAGTTTGAGCACGTTTCTGCTCGTGGAGCTTATTAGAAACATGCAGAGGCTTTTTAGGTCGGGTACAATCACTTCTATCTGAACCACTTCTCTTGCCCGCTTCCATCGCTGCAACACCTGTTGGTTTGACCTGATAACTGCTCTCATATCTGGCAAACCGGGGGGCGTCCAAAACGGCCGTGTGGGGTTGCCATAAAACCGCCTACCTTCTCTGGTCCAAACAAATCCAGAGCATTCAGGAGCAGAATGTAAAGTTAGAAGGAGGACATACTGACTGCTGCATTGTTGTCAGAGAAGCCAGCACTTCAACATAGCATGTTTCCTTAATGTCTGATCATATAGTAAGGTCACTTTATCATTTCACTAACTACACATCTTACTGGTTGGACCTTTAAAATTCCACATTTAGCCGTGCCATAACAGCTTGAGAAACTCAAACCCTCAAACTGCACTCGAGGCAGGTTTGTTCTTTCTGTCTGTGCCGGGTGACGGAGGGTCACTGTCAGGCTGAAAAACAATCTCAGAGTACAGAATGTGTCGCAGGTGATCTGTGCGTTCAGACTCAGAGCCATTTATTAGACCTTTATCACCTCGCTGATAACACGCTGCGACCGTAACACAGACCTAGTATGTTGCCCGACTGCTCTTCATTCCAGCACAGAAGTATGTTAGTAGTAGGAGGAGGAGGAGGAGGAGGAGGAGAGCTCAGGTAGTAAAATCTTTGGCAAACTCACAACATTTTATTAACTTACACAACCACTTCTTTACGGCTCATGTCCTAATTTTTGATTGTAAAGTTGCATGTTGAGGAAATGTAAAAACATGATCTCACAGAGTGTTTTAATTATTGTTTTAAATCAGTGCTCATTATTTATCACACTCGATGTAACTGTGCTAAAAAAAAAAACACGTTTATGACCTCATTCTTTTATAATAACACAGAGTTAATTTTGGTGAAGTTATCTAACATGTTGGCTCTGATTGCTGATGTTCTCATATGACAAATATGCAGCTTAAATAAACCTGTGTTCTCTATTTCCTGTTGCCTTTCAATTGAAATGTTTCCCTCTGAGAAAGATGATACAATAAGCTGCTGTTTGTATTATTATTTGACGTGGACACTGTTTAATTTTAGACTCAATTATTAACAACCAATCGCTGTATTGAACCCATGCAGTAGTTGTCTAATCATCCCTCCTGCCCTCTTTCAGAATATCTGCGTGAACACCGACTGATAGAAATGTTGAGTGTCTCTCTTGAGAACATCAGGAGCCTGAGGAGGAATGATTATTATTTTCCTGTAACCGTTTGACCCTCAGTTTGGAAGCATTCATCACCTTAATCACACCTGTCAGACTTCATCATCCAGTGACCGTGAAGTTTTTTCCAGGTTCCCTCACAGATGAGGTGAGACAAGGCCACATAATTTATCTGTCTGTCAAAGGATCTGATGTTGGTAGCACAAGGACTGAACCGACCACCTTATTCCCCCTGAGGAAATGTTAGAAAGGATTCTTTTACTGGACTTTGAACTCCAGCAGGGAAAAGTCTGAACAAAAAAAACATCAGCATCACCTGCACGTTGTGTTTAATGCTGTTCTGTAAGAGCGTATGGGTAGGATGCTAAACTCGTTACCCGCCAAAGATCATCATGTCAGCTTTATGATAAGTCAACATGCAAGCGTTTGCATTTATCCTAAAAGACCTGTGAGCAGAGCTGGAGGCTGTAAAGAGTTTTTTTAAAGACAAAGCAATTCAAAGTGAAAGACAGTCATTACTTTTTTAAACCTGACGCAGATGATGAAGAACCAAGTCAAAATAAAAATGTGATGAAAGTCCTCTTGTAACATTTATACTTCCAGTCCTGCAATGATTTTTTTTTTAACTGAAGAAATCAACAGACTTCTCTTTGTGTGCAGGAAGCGATCTCTCCAAATGGCGTCCAAATATGGTCAGCTTCATACTGTCAGAAGCTACACTGTGGTCTCTCCTCATTGTACAGGTGACACAGAGGCCGATTCGTCATATTTTCTTGTCTTTGCTTTTAGTAGTTTTGACGTCTGGTGTAGACTTATTTTGTCTTACGTTTACTTGGAAGTCCTCTCACTATATTGAGCATGCTTTTCTGGCAGAGCAGAACCGTGTGGGTTGTTTATATTTTGCCTTGCTCTTGTTGAGGTTTGTTTTCTTTACATCATTCCTCGTCACAATTTGGAAGTTTTTAATTACCAAATAGGACTTTCACACTTGCAGAAAACTCCTGACAAACTCCTGATATTTGCAGTTAGAGCTGCATGTGTGAATGCAAACAGCTGAATTTTTCTCTCAGACTTCACCCGGAGTTTCTCCTCCAGCCTCCTCGTATTTCTTCTGCAGAAAGTCAGAGTGAGCTGATGTGAGAACGCAGCAGGATATAATCAGGAGAATTCACCTGGAGTGAGTGGAAGGGGGTGGTGACGTTTATTCCCTGTGATCGCTGCACGACCATAGACTGTCTGCACGCCACCTCTACCATCTCCGTGCTCTAATGAACCTGCTGCATTATGTTTCCTGTGCTCCAGAATGTTCTTCTCCACTCTTTAGTTCACATTGAGATTCTGTTGAACTACACGCAGCATTGATAGAAAGACAAATATTCTCAATATAGTGTCGTATAGTGGACTCTGTTGGTTGGTCCACTACTTCTGCATCATCTTTTTACATGACGTCTTACTTAAGGAGACCCCCCCGCCCCCCCGTCCCGTCTGACAGGGATAGTCTCCAGCTGTGAGGGGCATGTGTGAACAGCCAGATCAGGAGAATCTCCGGAGCAGTCCTCCTGAAATGATCTAGACATTTTCAGGAGTACGTGTGTGAAAACAGCTACAGAGTCCTACTCTGAGTCACGGGATGTGGAAACATTGTGTGGTTTGTTGTTTTGCAAGTCTGAACAAGAGAAGGACACCACTAAACTGCATGACATCAGAGATATTTACTCAGAATAACAGCCTGACTGTGACGTTTGTATTTACACAGAATCTCAGAATTATCCTCTTAATAACTGTTTTGTATTCTGCTCTAATCTTAAACAGTGTTGTGAAATATGAGCTGAGGTGAGGAATGTGAATGAACATGCTTTGAGGACATCTGTACACAGATGGTAAACATGTCAGGGAGAAAATCTACAGCGCGGCACGTGTGTCTGTAGGACCCAACACTAACGGGAAAGTTACAATTAAGCCCCCATTAACCATTACTCTATTTACTCTAGGTGTGTGTGTGTGTGTGTATGTGTGTGTACATTACGTGGCAGTTAAGCAATAAAACAAAGCTTAATTCAACAGTGTCTTTAGTGCAGCATTAAATCAATCCCTCTCTTTGCTCTGTAATAATAGTTTACAGGACGCTGAGATTAGTCGGAGCGTATCAGCCTGGCGCCTGCGAGGAGGAAGAAGGAGGACAGTTTACACCTGCGGCCTCACGTGTCTCGCCCTCTTTATTTTGGGTTGTCAGGAGACTCTGACTGCTTAATTTGCCTGCACGTGTGTTTTATTTGTCAGTGATGAGGTGAAGCTGGGTGATGGACATTCCTGGAAGTGCTGAAGCTTCAAACACTCACAGGTCGACTTCATCCCAGCGGAAGGATAGTGCCAGTGTGAGGCATGCAATAGTTTACCAAAACGAAAGTCATCAAGGTTTCTGCAAGGTTTTTGTGCCATTTGTTTTTCAGATCCCGACAAGACGCTTAGCCTGAGAAGTAGTCAGGAGTACCAAGATGTAGAGACTGTTTCTTATAAGGCCCTGACACACCAAGGAGATCGTCGGCCGTTGTTCCAAGTTGCACCATCGGTGAGCGGTTGTAGCCCTAGTTTTTGCTGCTCTGTCGCTACCCGACGGCCCCCGTCGACCTTTATTTCACGGCTGTTGGTGAGAGGAATCTCTCTGATTGGCTGTTGGGAGGTTTCATTTATCTCCAGCTCTCGACTCAGGTTCAGGAAAGCCCATTGAGCATGCCGCTGTAGTATCCATGCTTTCACCCATTAGTGCGGTTTCTCCTTATTTGTCGCCTCTTCTTTTCTTTTTCCACTAAAAGACAAAGGACTGACAACGCCAGCGCCATTTTAAACTTTTTATCAGACATTATTCTCCATTAGTAGACTACCTATAATACGAGTGGTGAGCGACAGCGGTGTGAAAATGGTCTTCTCGTATCACAACAACGGACTAACCCCGCCTGCTGGCATGGAGAGTTATTTCCTCTCACGCATGCGGAGAACGTACGTGGTGGTTGGCCGTCAGCTGTAGTCTTTGCGGTGTGTTCTAGTGAAACATTTTGGCCAAGACGCCCACTAGGTCTTTGCCGTCTGCTTGGTGTGTCAGGGCCTTTAAGCATGACATTAGCTGCCTTTTTAACATACAGTTTCCTTTACAAGCTGCTAAATGAAAAACCTAAATGAACTAGTTAAATTAAAGGATTAAGCTTCATGTTTTTTTCTTAAAGGTTTGCAGGTTTTGTGTTTTTCTGTCATTATTTCCATAGGGTCCTGTTGCTGCATCCTGGGCTCAGCACGGCCAAAGACGATTCAGATTGTCTTTTTATCTCGTCTTCACATGTTCCTGTGCGGACCCTCGTGTCCTTATTGTGTCTTTGAGTGATAAGTTAATTCTCTGACTCAGGCTAACCGCTCCATAAATATCTCTTTTATTGTGCAGACCTTGTGTAGAGTCCTCACAGCGCTGACCTTTGAGCTGCAGGGACCCTGACCTGCACCCTTTCCATCATCAGTCCCTCTTCACCCCCCCTTGATATGAACACTGTGAGGAGTTATACGCTGATCTGTCATCTCACAATTGACGCAGCATTTTTCTTTTTCTCCACTCATCTCCACTTACTGTTTCTCACCCGTCTGTTAACAGAAGTGTGCACACGGCTGCAGTGGCCAAATGACAGTGTTGAAAAATACAGTTTTCCACAGGAAACGTTTACTCACACTTTCCAGAGTCTGGCTGTGAAAACTGGAAAATCAGAGAAGGATAAGAGGGCAGGAGAGGGGATGAGTGGGATTCCTGGAAACTGTCCACTATCACCACCAACACCACAACCACCTAGAGCTGACCCAGTTCCAGCACGACTCCCCTGAGATGTGTGTTTGCGTGTGAGGTGTGTGTACGTGTGTGAGGTGTGCGAGGGGGTAAAGGTGTAAGGGCAGCGGTGTGAGGTGAAGGGAGTGAGGTGAAGGGAGTGAAGAGGGTCAGCCAGCTGGCTCAGACATCAGCAGAGATGGTGGGGGGTATCTGCAATTTGTCTTACATTCCTAAACACACACCCACACATACGTTAACACACACACACACACACACACACACACACACACATATATGGTATGTGCTTGTTTGCTAGCATTAGCACAAACGTGACAACAGTCAGTTGCGGTAATCCTGCAGGCGAATGCATGACTGTACTCACACATAACTTTTCCAACCGCTGTGATGGAAGAAGGACGTGACAACAAACCAAACCTCTTTCAGAGAAATCTGTTTTTCAAGCCACAGTAGTAACCTACAGTGTTGGAAACGTGATTTTGAAATGATTCATTCTTGAAAACATTCCTTTGTGTTGTTTACAGTTTTATATTTAGCTGGCATGATTTGTCTCTGTGTTTGTTTAGTTCCCCTTTTGATGGGTAACTTTTTGTGTTTTCTAACACCGACACAAGAGAAATAAAGGAAGACAATGAGCTCAGCTTAACACACCGTTTACTGCAGGTAAACAACACACGTGAACACATGCATGGAGGCAAATATCAAATGCTCTGCAGAGCACAAAGGGAGGATATAACTCTGTGTAGAAGTCCAAACACGACAGTAACTGAAGCATTTTGAATCCACTTTGTGCCGTTCGTCATCTCTCTTTTTCTGTCAATCAAACTTTATTTTAACTGAGACTTGTTCAGCAGAACCTAACCTCTTAGGCAGCTGTGGCTCAGTGGTAGAGTAAAAAAAAAAGATGGTTGAACAGATGTGCCATGTTTAAATGAGTTTAATATACCTTTAATATTTTTTGGATATTAAATTGATCTGCATTTACACGTCTTTATTTACAGTATCATAGTGCTGTAGTACTCGAAATCGGTCTCCTTTGTCTTGGTCTGGTCTCAGTCTTGCCCTGCCATGGTCTTGGTCTCGTCTCGGTCTCACCCTGCCATAGTCTTGGTCTTGTCTTGGTTTTGTCCTGCCATGGACTTGGTCTTGTCTCGGTCTCACCCTGCCATGGTCTTGGCATCGCCTCGGCCTCGCCCTGCCATGGTCTTGGTCTGGTCTCGGCCTCGCCCTGCCATGGTCTTGGTCTCATCTCGGCCTCGCCCTGCCATGGTCTTGGTCTGGTCTTGGTCCTAAATGTCTCGTTCTTGTCTCGGTCTCGGAGCACTCTGGTCTTGAGTGTGTCTTGGTCTTGGTTCTCGGGTCTTGACTACAACTCTACAGTATCATGACAGAAATACAGTCGACGGAGAGGATCCTATGAAGTCTAAGGAGAACACAGTCTCAGATTTTTTCCCTGGAATAAGAGGAAGGGATTTTCTTCTTTCCTTTTTTCTTTAAAAAAAACCCCCTGTTCACCAATTACACATGATTACATTTCAGAGTGGTGGAAAATAAGAGCAGAATGGATATAATTTAGGGTTTGAACCTGACTGCTTCTCTTGTTTTCGGAGCTCTGAAACTTTATTATAACATCTAATCACCAATGAGTTCCCGTCATGCAGCGACAGCCACAGACATAATAACTGTGAACGAGCGCATGTGGAGTTTTCCCTTTTAGTCGTCTCTTCGGGGCAAATATGGACACGTCTTTTTATGTCATTCGTTTCCCATCTGATAAATCTCCTCTGTGTGTTTACACCGCAGACCTGCGAGCTGCTCGCACTGTGTGCTGGCAGGTCTGTTAATGAGCAGCGGGGATCCCTGCGGACCCTCGCAGGATATTGGGTAATGTCTGGATTCCTTGCATCGTGGCCGTGCGGCGGTCGTCTGTTAAGGCAATTGTCACGGCGGTGAAAGATATTGGGATCCGAGCAGCCAAAATATGGAATAACGATGTGAACGAGTGCAGTTTTCCAACAGAGGCGACGTGCTGATGAATGTCTGCAGAGAGGCTGTGAGAGCAGACGTGTAATAAGAGTTGCAGAGAGAGAGAGTGTGTGTGTGTGTGTGTGTGTGTGTGTGTGTGAACGAAGAGAAGAGTGTGAACAAGTCTGGTGTTATTGTATGGAGCAGATCTGTGAGTGTTTATGTGTGTTTATGTGTTAGATTATGAGAACAAGCATCTTCAGGCCCTCAGTGTGTGCGTGCGTGCGTGCGTGCGTGCGTGCGTGCGTGCGTGCGTGCGTGCGTGCGTGCGTGCGTGCGTGCGTGCGTGCGTGCGTGCGTGCGTGCGTGTGCGTGTGTGTAGAAGATCATACGGGACATCTGCTTCATTTAAAAGTAATTCATTCTCTGTCTGTGAATACATTGATTTGTCAAACGTCAATGAACACAGCTACACAAGACAAGCTAACAGATGTGGGACATAATGTTAGGCAGGCTTCACACTACACGATATTCAAGTCTTAACCGACGTGGCAGACCACAGACACAAGGACAGAACAAGGCCGTTTTCCCAGTTATGATTACACAGACACGAGATCTTGCATGATCAAGTGTGTCTTTAGGAAAAACAAATATGGAGGACATTCAGTTTCATCAGCTGGCTGGCCTTTGCAAGCTTTCTGTTTTACAGCCAAAAACAAAAGCTAGCCTGCTTACCTCGACGCCATCTTATGTTATTGTAATATTGGACGAGAGCCCCTTGGCAGCGGAATCTACATATTGTATCTTTAAGGTGAATTAAGTTAGCCAGAAAAAACAACATGATGAATATTTGTAAAAAGTAAAAAGTCAAGCTCTGTCAGGTTTGTCATCAAGAAGAGAAGAACACAACTTTTAAAATGTTTGGATGGAGGTCAGTTTGATCCTAACAGATGCATTTCAGGAAGTCAGGAGATCTTAACGCTGATTGGCTTTGGCTTGGATTGTTAGCTGCTTTTTTACGCAGATTTCTGCTAAAACCAATCGGCAACCTCTGGTCTTGAAAAATACAGAAGCTTAAAATCCTGCAGTTTATGAAGTGTCCACTAGAGGCTGGCTGCAGGAACACCGGAAGTCACACACACATGACTGGCAAAAGAGCCGTTTTTACAGCCTGGTACAAAAAAAAAACAAATAGGTCTGATAAATTATCTTCATCATAGGCACACACTGTACAGGGGGTGGATTCCGTTTTGATTATGAAAATGGTACGTGTTTTCCATAGTTAGCCTCGTAGCTGACATGATTGACAGGTGGGCGCGATGTAACGGTTCATCAAGAGGCTTAAAACCCGCCTCAGCTCCAGCTCTCAGCCTGTCGTTGACTGAAACCTAGACACAGAGACAGGATTTCCAACATGGCGGCTGCTGCCGATGAGCCTCCAGAGCCCTCTGAAGGAACAGATGGCTGACGTCACTCAGGCTTCATCCTTTAATATTTACACTCTATGGTTTAAAGAGATAAATAAATCATCATCCCATCACTGCCCGTAGGACCCAGTCTGTCTTTAGTGCGGATAATGTTCCATTTGTTTTTCAGACTTGTTTTTCCTGCACATGTCAAAGCCTGCTGATACCTTATTGGTCAATACAGTGCGCTACTACAATGGAAACCAGAACACTTTCCATGCTGAAAATCCAGACCACTGTGTACAGACTGATATTAGGGAGTCTCTAATCATCGTCATGAATTCTTTATAATCATGAGTGTTTGTATTTGTTGACGTTGAAGTTCTCCTGTAACCTTCCATGAAATAACTGGTTGGTTACGTTTTCCTGGCCTGACGTCTCTCAAAGGAGTCTTAATTTGAATCTTAATTTATGTGGGATGTTTTTGGAGCGTAGTCTCAGTTTGTCTCACGTATAAATGTGGAAATTCAAGGGAACAACAAAGTATTTAACATTTTGTGGCCTTTGCACAAAATGTCACAAAAGGTTAAGACCTCAGTCTGGATTTTAGAAGTGGTGTGCACATGTGGTTTTGATAAGAGAGCAAATCCAGTTCTGTTTTGTTTAGATGAAATGTCAGTCCAAACAAAGTTAGAGTCACTGTAAATATTTCCTCTCACATCGTGTATTGTGTTGCAGATGAAAGACTTGTGTTGAATACACACACACACAGGACGGGCACGGAGGAGGTTTTTCCAGCTGGCAGCATTAAACATGGCTGCAGTTTATTAGCGAGTGTCGACTTTCTGAAGGAAAAGCCTCCTTGAATACTTTACAACACTATTAAAATTCTTCAGGGTCTTTCAAGCAGATCAGTTTCAGGGGAATGCATTCGCACGCTAAGACGCCGTTGACAGAGATATTTTGGAGTCGGGAGAGTGTGCGTCTCGTAAATGAAGGTGTGTGGCAGGCAGGTGCGCTGGTTGTCCTCAGGCTGTTAGGACCTGCAACAAGAGGTCAAAGGTCGAACTCCTATAAAGCAGGCTGGTTGCAGGCGGGGGGGGGGGGGGGTGACAGCTTGTCAGAAAGTTGCACACGTAGCACAGCTGACATCCGCTGCAAACAAAAATAGACAGAGGATGTCAAGTGGATGTTAGAGGGGGAACTGACCATTACACAAGGAAGTTTAGGATCAGATTTGATTTATTTATGTCACATCTCTATCTACTGTAGTGCTTTCACACTCCACACGTGTTTCCCCCGGTGAGCTGACAGTCGACTTTTTCACTCTGGCTTGATCTGGAGTTCCTCCTGACTGCCAGCCCACAAGTTGTTTTTTTTTATTTGTAAAAGTCAGAGTGAGCTGATGTGAGAACACTGCAGGGTATTATCAGGAGAATTCACCTCAATCGAGAGGCAGGGGGTGGTGATGTTTATTCCCTGTGATCGATGCACGACCATAAACTATATGCAACCCGACCGCTACAATCTCGGTGCTCGTAATTAAACCACTGCATTCTGTTTCCTGTTCTCCAGTACGTTCTACTCCACTCTTTTTCACTTATTAAAAGCCTCACCTCTTCAGTAAAAGGCCCCGGGTGATAAACTGGCCTTTCTGTCACTTTCTGAAAATGTTTAGACCATTATGATAAAATATGACAAAGGAGACGCTGAACTGTTGGACACCTTAAATCCTACATCCAGTAAGAACGGTAAACCTACTATTTTCAGAATGACAGACTCCTCCGTTAAAAAAAAAACATGTTTAAATTTGCATTAAGGAAGAGGTGATGCTACAGAGTCCTAAACACGACCCTGTCCAAACTTTTTTCCAAACATGTTGCTGGAAAAATGTGCAAATCATCAATTTTGTTTTAAATTTAACCCCCCTTTTGAGGATTTGAGGTTGTACATCATGTTGTAGTCCATGCAACATGCAAAACTTGTGACAACTCATATGACTTTAATACGCATTCCCATAGAGAGGAAACAATAAGTCGACTAATTAGAGGACTTAAGTTTTGAATTTTCACTTTTTGATTGAGAAAACAATTTGTCCAATTGCCTCGAGTTCTGCAAAGTATCAGAATGAGAGAAGGATTTTTACCCATGAGTGCGTAGAAAAACCTTAAAGATCTGTACATTGTGAGGCACTTTTAGATCATTGTAGTTCCTCTGTGTGGCCAAATGTAGACCTGATAACTCCAGATTGAAGATATGGAGGACAGCTCTTATTGAATTAGGCCAAAGGAAACCAATGTGACGCACGTACAAACCACAGACTCATGATGTATAACATTTTAAAGGGATCTACAGTTTGAGGTTTTCATTTAAATGAAGTGACATACATGTAAGTGACACATTAATAAAAAACTGCTCCCATTCTCAGGGAGCAGTTTTTATTTCCACGTGTGGTTGACCTTATATAACAAGCCCAGCTCAGATCGGATGTGTCACGCCTGCAGCGAGAGGGCCTGCTCTCTGTTTGGTGCTCGTAATGGTTTTTTAAGGAGATGGGATCGGATTACGCCCGACGCTGGAATGATGGACTTTGTGTTTTTGTGCCAACCGCATCCATCTTTTGTTACTTTGGTTATATAATCTCTGTGTGCAGACACTCTGACAGAGCGCGCGTCTGCCTGAATCACACTGGTGTATATGTGTGTGTACGTGTAGCTCTGTGACAGGGTGTGTGTGTTACGGATTACCGGCTTCATGTTAAATCACCGTCTGTGTTACAGGCTTTATTTAGACATCAGCTAAGACTCCGAATAAGAAACACCCATGTAAACAGACTTTTCAGATGTGTGAGCACAACAAAAAAGTTGAAGAATTCCAAAAATGCAGAGATGTACAGACATTGTTACAAATGTGACTCTGAGTAATCCAACGTTTCATAACTTTAAAACAGCTGAGAGAGGAATCAGGAGATGTAGTCATCAGAAATGTAAGCTGTGTTTTTGTTTGTATTTACATCAGTGGTTCTCAACTGGTGGGTCAGGACCCAGAGGTGGATCGGGGAGCCATTTTTAGTGTGCCTGGAATTAAAAATGTGTAAAAAAAAAAAGCCTGTGAAGCGCATTTTAAACTTTTTGTTTTGTTTAGTTTCATGCTTCTGTCACATGATTTGTACCGACTGAGGTCCAAGCTGCACAATTTTTCAGTAAAAAAAAACGAATTGGTCGAAAAAATATCCGAAATTTTGGTCATGATTTTTCACAAAGTAAAACCTTATTAGGTCAATTAATCTTTAAGAATGGGGTTCTTACCTCACATATGATATAACCCCGCAAGTAGACAAGGCGCTCGTGTCCTTTCATTAACCATAAACACAGGAGAACAAGTGTAAGGAGAAGATTTAAAGGTGCAATACGTGGAATTTTTTACACTAAAATATCAAAATTACAGTATATATAATAATAAATAATATATAACTCGTTGCCATGGAAACACTACATGTTGGGTCAAAGACAGTTGCATAAGGAAGCATGAGCTGCTACTGAAAGCT
This sequence comes from Labrus bergylta, assembly GCF_963930695.1. Lineage (NCBI taxonomy): Eukaryota > Metazoa > Chordata > Actinopteri > Labriformes > Labridae > Labrus > Labrus bergylta. The sequence continues at coordinate 14,496,169 of NC_089217.1, read as the reverse complement.
GCCGTACTGTTGCTGTAGGTGCTGCTGTGATAAAAACTTCATTAAATTATACTTAAGTACTATTATACTTATTATTACATCGGTAAACATTATTCTCTTTCTCAGGTAAGTTTCGCCCGTTCGTCATGATGACGGTCAACTCGGTGTTCGTTTTCATCCGGGGTGTGGAGGGGGAAGGTATCACTCCCATGTTTCCCTGCCATCCCAGACGTCATCTGTTCAGATTTGTTCTGACATATTGTTTCCTTACATACGATCAAAATGGATGAGTTCACTAAAAATGTCAACCCTTGTTTTTTTATTTCATCTAGAGACCAAATTTATTTTATGTACCAGGCTGTAAACATGTTTATACCTGCTGGACCTCATGGTTTTTGCAGCTAGCCTCTAGTGGACACTCAAGGAACTGCACAATAGAAAGTGTTAAGTGGCTAGTTTACCACATGTATTTGTATTGTTCATAGTGATACTCTGAAATCTAAGGAGAGTTTAACTAACTGCATAGTTTTTAGGTCTGTCACTTAAGTTACATCACTAAAAAGCTAACGCAACCGGGCTTAGCGTAAAGCTGGTTGAATAATTGAGCTTAGCTACAGTTTCTGTCTTCCATCTTTTTACTCCCAGTCATGTCTTATGCAAGCAGAGGCACCGCTTGTCAACAGGGAAGGGAGGCAACTGCTTGGGGCCCCAGACCAGTAGGGGGCCCCTGAGGGCTGAGGAACGTTAAACCGCAGCAGTGGCAACATGTGAGCAAATTTTGCACTGCAACCTCCCTTAGGCGGGTTTCATTATCCGACTGCTTTCATTCTCGTTGCCCTGCTAAGTTTGTCAATGAAAGTCACAGAAGGAAAAGGAAGAGGAATTATCCGACAGGAGACAGGAAAAAGGAGAAGAGGAGTAAGAGTGGGCTGGCAGACATGATGGTGATGAACGCTGGTTGGAGGGCCCCACAATTGATTTTTGCCTGGGGCCCCAACAGACTCTAGAATAACCACTGTATTTAAGTAGATACCAGTACTCAAGGTTATAAATCAGTTTTCATTCACCTACGTTCTCCAGCTGCTTCTGACATGCTCAATTTAACAATTACTGATGAATGAGGAAAGTTAAATAAAAAAACACTCTTTTTAAACAACGATAGGAACAAGGTGTCCCAACACATCCAGAAGTTTTACTCCAAGCCTTACCTTTGTTTCAGGATGATTTGCAAGCTCCCCAAACTCCATCAGCCGGTCCACCTCCATGCTAAACATGTTAGCTTACCTCCTACATCACATGGTAACCATTAGAGGTGCGCAAACCGGCTTCGTTACAATCTGTTAACCACAGGAAAGCAGGTTTTGGTGTAGAAATCAGATTTCATGTCCGTGTAAACTCTAAATCAGGATTTTAATGAGGGTTCGAGGAGGATGAGAACTGTGTGTTTGTGGTAGCAGAGTTATGCCTGCAGGGGAAACCCAGGCAGAGAGTCTGTAATGAGCTGCTGCTTCATAAATCAAGCAGTAATTACAGGCAGGGTTTGAGTGCAAATTGATGAATGACCCGCTACACATTTCCCTGAACTTTCTGTATAGCTACTGGAAACCTGGTTAAGGCTAATCTAAACTTCTCAGCAGTACATTATGCACCAATGGCACTTAAACCCGTGTGAGAAGAAATCAGCTAATTCCCTCCAAGAACAAACTGAACCAAAAGTTTGCTAATAGGTCAATTGGGAGGATGAAAAGAGAGACCGTTTCCATTTGTAAAACTGTATTTCCTGCTTCTTGGCAGCGCTGAATATAATTCTGGTTTTCAAATCTGAAAGTATGGCCTCAAACTCGTCACTGGCGGCTATTTTTGGATCTTTTTTATGTCTTTTTTCGCCAAGGCTTCTTTCTCTTGTGTCTCATTTTCAGCAGATTAGTAACAAAGAACTATTCCATGACCACAAACACATCCCTGTTTCTTTGAGGATTGAGCGTTGTAACGAACACTTTTCTGCTGTTTCTTTTCTCTTAAGACGTTTTCACTCCTGAAAATTTCTAGGTACTTTCAGGGCGACTGCTCCAGAGATTTCTCCTGACCTCAGTGTCCCCATACCCACCTCACAGCAGGGAGGCATTGGCTTTCATGTGACACAAAATAAAACACTACTCGGATGTAGCTGAAGTTTGTGGTTTGGGATCAAATAATCTGATGTTTCCTTACTTTGATATCAGAATACACAGCGTCCATCTGTCGATTGCAATAATAAAGTCTATCCCATTGGAAATTATGTTTTGGAAATATTTGATATAAAAGTCAGATTGAGAATTCTTTAGCTAAACAACGTTTGAAAACCTGCAGAACTCTTTTTGGGGTTTCAGTTGTTTCAGCAGTAAAGTTGAAGAAAAAAAAAAACTGTAAGCATAACTTTAAATAACAATGTAAAAAAATGAAATCCTGGGGTGCAGGTGGCTGACACTGCATGGAAAATATGTCCTGTAAATGCCCGGGAAATTCCATGATTTCTGGCAGTTTACCATGAAGTTTCCCTTTGCCCATAATTGCCAAGAACATGCCCGGAGGGGAATGGTGGGGGGGGAGTGACGGGGGACACGGGACGGGTTCTCACCTTGGATAGCTGTAACTAGCATTTGAAAGTCACTGGTGTCGAGTGGTTAGTGGTCGAGGAAGCAGTCCTCGAAGGAGGCGGCCCTGGTTCAAATCCTGCATGTCGTTCCCCACTCTCTCTCTGTCCCTGATTTCCGACTCTATCCATTGTTGTAGCTCAACAATAATCCTCTCAGTTTCAGTCTTGCATGAGGTCTCCTGTGAGTTTAAAGGTGGATGTAAGACAAAGAAAAGGATAATGAAGCACTTTTAGGGTTACCGTTTTGTAGGTTTATCCCAGAATGAATGGGATTTTCCAATGTGAGCTGACAAGAATGCACATCAGCATCAAAACACTGTGTTGCATGCAGGACATTATTCACCGCCTCATGGTGAAACGCTGCGGTTTTTAGGGAGTCCCCTCTAAAAGTCATGAATTCTTTATGGCCTTTTGTGTTTGTGTTTGTTGACATTGAACCTCTGCTCCGTCACTTTCCACCAGATTCCTGCTGGGATTCTTCCCTTCTCCTTCCTGGCCTCATACCTCTCTCTCTCTCTCTCTGTCTGATCTGGTGTTTCCACAGTTTAATCTCTCTCTCCCCCCCAACCCCACCTCCCCTCCTTGTCCCCGCGTTAAAGATGGAAAACAGCTGCCCTCCTCCCGTCTTCTGGATTTCCCAATATCCCATCGCTCCTGGACGACTCCCCGGTCTGGCGGGCCTCACCTGCAGCCGCTTCACACGCTTCAACGTCTGGACGGAAACAATGACAAAACGCAGACTGATCCTCTGCTGCCCCGAGCCTTTGATCCCGAGGTTTAGCACCTTATGTCTGCACAAGGTGTGTTCACTACAAACACAAACAGAAGCCTGTTCTCCAGTCCAAACCTCATTAGTTACAGGAGCACTTTTCGATTCACGAGGTCGGGCCTCCACCCTCTCAGATGATTTATTGTGACTGTTTGACCTGATAGGTTGGTTTGAATTAAAACAAAGCATCTCTGTTATTTCAAATTTTTACATAATTCAACGTCCTCGTGTCATAAAAATAGTTTTTCTCGTTGCATTTTTCGCCAACAAAGTAACTGATTCAGTTTGATGGCCTCCGGGAGCTGTTGCATAATTTGACAAAGTGAGCGCACACACTCTTTTTAACGACTCCATATATTTTCAGACCGTCAAGGTAGAGAGAGAGTCAGACATAAATGACTGCACTATGTACAGCACGCCTTTTCCATCACTTTTAAACGGGCCGGATTGAAAACAAATTAAATTCCCTAGGAGCCAAACATTTTAATTTCTATTTCGAAAGTGAAAATTACTTTATTTTATCTTTGTAGGAAAGTTGGTTGTGGTTGCATCAAAGATCATTTTAAGTAGTTTTCACTCCTTCGATCCTCCACCGCTAATTTAGCCTCTGTTGAAACCTTTCTACAAAATATGTGCTTAAAAAACAGACATAGCTATTGAACGGGCAAACTGTTGGTGCAGTGTAGCTGGCGGTTAACGAGACATGACCTCCAGCTAAGAGTCCCTTTTCGATACGTCGCATTGTTTACAGTCCGGTTAGTAATTTTACAAGTGGCCGTGCGTTCGGATAATAACAGACAATAGATTCACATAATGCCGATGCCGTTAATTCCATCGTTTCTTGTGAGTTTGTCTCAGTTTAACTGTAAATAATAAGTTACACAGAGGCTTCACTCTGGAGTACCTCCGCAGTATGAACCCAGATGAAGACGCTGGTTTCCTTGTGATTTACTCGAAGTTAACATGTCTTAAACTTGCTGGATTAAGAGCTTCATGATGTAGATTTGTAAAAAGTAAAAATGTAAGATTTTCACCTCAAGAGGAGACTTCTAAAGTATTTGTAAGGTGGGGGTCCTCCCTATGTCCCCTCATTTCTATGAAATTCCCCGCCATCAATGTTGGGCCATTTGTTCCCTTAGGCCTACATTCCCCCAGAATCAGGGCTGGCCCTTCTATAATGCTCATAACGTGTTGTTGCACCCCCGTCGTTCTTGGATGTGTGACCTTTTTTTCATTGCTGCAGTGATACTGGTCAGAGGACTAACATAGAGTATGAACATGGACGTAGAGCTGAGGGAATATCGACACATTTCCGTCTGATGAATGACAGTCCGATTGATCCTTTCCGATGCATTCCAGAAAGTCAGAAAATCAGCTTTCACAACACAGCGTTATCAGATTATTTGCTCAAGTTGATCCAGAATAGATTGTTTGCTGCACTTTAATGTCTGATTTTAGAGATCATTAAATCATTGTCAGATTACTGACGATGGGAGCTGGGATGTGGGTTGTTATGGTGGACTGTGTTCAGCGTGCTTTTGCTCTCTATTCCTTCATAAACCAAAGCCTGCTAAACCATGATTGGTCAATACTACTCGAACTACAAATGTACCACAAAAAAAAAAGCAAAACACTTCCTATTCAAAAAAACAGACCCCTGAGTACAGGTTCTAGGTTTTCATTTTAGTTTTTATTAAAAGTCTGTAAATTAAGATGATATGTTTTTAAATACTCTTTTCATATTCATAACTCTTTAATTCATGTTTAAGGTTAAAGTTGTTGAGCATGGCTGATGTCATACTGTGTTTTTGTTTTTAGTTTCACGGCCGTTTGCAGTCGCTCAAATCTTTGTGATGGAAAGAAAAACTGACCGTTAGACATCTACACACGATGTGCAGGATCTGCAGCCAATGGAAAAAGTGTCTACACGATTCCTTTGAGTTCAGAAGTACATGAACAGTGACTTTTTAAAAAAACGTCTGCGCACAAATGCACGTCACACGACTTACTTTGCCCCCTTTCCTGTTAAAGCTGTGTACTTCTAGACACACATGTGTTCTGCCAGCCTCTGTACAACATCTGCTTTGGCGAGACATTTAATTTTGCTCGTTACGTCAGTGGACTTCCAGGAGAAGTCATTAGAAACATGAGGCTGGAGGAGGGCTGAGGCTGCGAGACAAAGGAGGCTTTTCAAGGCCTGTCCACATCTCTACATTACCTCTAAATACATCAGTGTTTTAACTACACAACTGCACGAAACACGGGGTGGGGGGGGGGATGTGAATATTCAGACAGGACAAAAGAAGTTTAAATTTAGGGTTAAAGCACGATAAATACTTGCATCTTGTGTGTGCAGACATCTGTGATGCATATTTTTTATAACACAAACCAATTTGAAATCTAAGAAAAATGAGACCACTGTGGATAATTCAAGCTCAGCACTATTTATTTTCAACATCACGCTGCAGATATGGCTGATCCACCTCATTTCCAGCAGCGGGAAAAAAGAGCTCCAGAAGTCAAACGCTCTCATTACTGCGGCCATGTTTGTTTTGCTGATACATCATCTGCTCAGGTAGACGGCGGCTGTCAGAAACTGGTGTGAGGCGTATACATGCTGCAGTATCCGGATTTCTCAAGGTATCAAAATTGGGTTTCTTGGAATTGGGATAAGGGCTTTATTCAGTTTCTGAAATCTGGGTATAACGCTTACATACAGAAACACAAAAAGGTGATACTAGGGGGCGCTGGTGGCCTGGTAGTTGTTGCACGCCCCCCCATATGTGGTTGTTGTGGTCCTCCAGACAGTCGGCCTGGGTTCAAGTCTGACCATGTGGCTCCTTTCCTCCTTTCCTCCACTCTCTCTCTCTCTCTCTCTTTGCTCTTTGATCTGCTTCAAAACCAGCTTAATACTCTGCAGGAGCTGCAATAACAGACTGTTTTATTGCTGCATCAGATGATGAGCTCGTCTGTGTTGCCTCTATTGAAAGATATCTTGAACAAAACTCATTTAGGGTCATGCAGTCGGCGCTCTACAGTTGCTGTGCACAACCTGTCTGTGGCATAAATAATTCACTCCATTTGACAGTTGTTTTACTTTGTTTTCATTGCTGCAGACGGAAAATACAGAGTCCGTCCTGAGGCTTAATTCAAAGCAGACGAACTTCTCACAGGGGGGCACGTGACAATCGGGGTGCAGGAACATCTGTGGGGGTTGACAGGGGCGTTCTGGGGAGGAGAGCTGGAAGCTGACGCTGGAAAAAGAGACGACTGGAGAAAGGAGCTGAGAGTGGTGGCTGCGGCATGGCACGTTACAGCCATACAAGACCAAAGGACTGCATGTATACGTGTGTGTGTGTGTGTGTGTGTGTGTGTGTGTGTGTGTGTGTGTGTGTGTGTGTGTGTGTGTGTGTGTGTGTGTGTGTGTGTGTGTGTGTGTGTGTGTGTGTGTGTGTGGGTGTTTGATGTGCCAGATCAACGGTTCATTAGCTGCTCTCTGAGGAGCAGGAAACCAAATCTTTTGATGGCTGCTGTAAGTCATTTAACCGTGTGGAGCTGCCAGGGCCTTTAAACCTGTCTGCAGCGTGCATTAGAAACGAGGTCAAATGAACAACCTGTCAACCAGTGCTGTGTGTGCGTGTAAGTGTGTGTGTGTGTGTTACTGTTTGTGTGTGTACGTGGTTCCCCTACTTAGCGAAAATGAAAGCTCAATTAAAGTGGGCTGTGTCGGGCTTATTAGTGCAGACTGTGTTTGTATAGGGAGTGTGGGAGAGCGAGATAAACACACAGGAGCTGAGATCAGCAGCAGCGACGCAGCAACAGAAATCTGAACTTTTAATTCATCAGATGACGCCCAAAAAGCGTCCATGTTTATCAGCAGAAAGTTGCCCTGAAATGTGATGAATCATGGAAGTGAACTGGGGCAGGTAACCTCATAGTATGTTTGTTTTTTGCTAATTGGATATGCTCATATAAGGCATGATGTATCGTCTCAGCCCTCTAAACCTCCCTTCACACATGAATTGCTGACGTCTTCTCGACAATTGCAGGACATTCAGGTCCTGAAGTTTTCACGGAGTTGTCTTTCATACGTGCAGCTCACAGCAGGAGATAGTCGGCTCGACACACTCTGTTGAGTTTAGGACAGAGGAGGAGGAGGAGGAGGAG